>NC_067472.1:166407274-166652274 GCF_947179515.1 Apodemus sylvaticus | reverse complement strand
CAGAGATAAACAAAGAATTCACAACTGAGGAATACCAAATGCCTGAAAAACACCTATAGAAATGTTCAACATCCTGAGTCATCAGGGAAACGCAAATCAAAACAACCCTGAGTTTCTACCTCACACCAATAAGATGAATAAAATAAAAAAAATCAGGTGACAGCAGATGCTGGCAAGGGTGTGGAGAAAGAGGAACAAAAGGCTTGCAGCTAGTACAACCACTCTGGAAATCAGTCTGGTGGATTTGCAGAAAATTGGAGATAGTACTACCTGAGGACCCAACTATACCTCTCCTGGGAATGTATCCAAAAGATGCTCCAATGTATAAAAAGAACACATGCTCTCCTATGTTCTTGGCAGCCTTATTTGTCAGAAACTTGAAAGAACCCATATGTCTATCAACAGAGGAATGGATACAGAAAATGTAGTGCATTTATACAATGGAATACTACTCTGCTATTAAAAACAATGACCTCATGAAATTATTAGACAAATGGATGGAATTAGAAAATATCACCCTGAATGATATAACCTAGTCACAAAAGAGCTTATGTGGTATGAAGACATTAATGATGGTTATTAGCCCAAAAGTTTGGAAAACCCAAGATACAATTCCCAGACAACATGAAGTTCAATATAGAAGATGAGAGTGTGGATGCTTCAATTCTTCTTAGAAGGGGGAACAAAATATTCATGAGTGGAGATACAGAGACAAACTGTGGAGCAGAGACTGAAGGAAAGGCCATCCAGAGACTGCCTCACCTGTGGATCCATGCCATATACAGATACCAAACCCAGACACTAATGGAAAATTCCAAGAAGTGCTTGCTGACAGGAGCCTGATATGGCTCTTACCTTAGAGGCTCTACCAAAGCCTGACAAACACAGAGGTCAATTCAGCCGGGTCCCTGATAGAGGAGTTGGAGAAAGGACTGAAGGAGCTGATGGGGTTTAAAGCCCCCATGTTTGGGTGGCAACAGTGTCAAATGGCAGGACACCCAGAGTTTATGGGAACTGAACCACCAACCAAACAGTACACATGGTGGGACCCATGGCTCCAGCTACATATGTGGCAGAGTATGGCCTCGTTGGACATCAGTGGGAGGAGAGGCCCTTGTTCGTGGGAAGGCTTGATGTACCAGTATAGGGTAATTCCAGAGTGGATAGGCAGGAGTGAGTGGTTGGGTGGGGGAGCACCCTCATTGAAGCAGGGAGAGGGGGTGGCCTAAGGGGAAGCCAAGAAAGGGGATAACATGTGAAATGCAAATAAATAAAATATCCAATTAAAAAAGGAAACAAAAAATGTTCAGAGTCTTGGGATTTTTCCTAAAGCTCAAAGGAGACCTGGTGATGCTGTATACAAAAAAATGATCTGTGTCACTCAAGCAGAGCTTTCTGCTTGCTTGAAAGAACTTATAAAATTTGGTGTATGACCACTGGCTTGGCCATTGTTGTGTTATTCTAGAATAGAATGTAAATTATAGAGACATTCCATTGAGCACCAAGACTAATAAAAAAACCAATGTGTATGTGACTGAGTCTCATAACCACTGTCATATACAATATTTTTTGCAAAGGAACATTGGTCTACAATATGCTTGGCAGTGATGTATTTGGATACTCGAGCCTGTCCAGTGAGTGCCTAGGTCTCAAATGTAGCTGTAGGCAGCTTCCTCTCCAGCCCTGACCTCTGTTCAGAGCATGTTTTCCTACTAGTGCTAAATAATTTTGTGAAAGCTTGGCACCAAGCTCTAAGCAAAGCCCTTTGGTGTTTTTCTTTGTTTGTTTGTTTGTTTGTTTGTTTGTTTTTGAGAACAAAAGAAAAAATGACTTTCATTAACCTCTTTGTGGTTGCTAGAAGTTTCACATCACATGATTTGGTTCAACAGAGATCAAAGCACTGTAAATTGATGGCTGTTGACTTCCAACACAGACTACTCCCTAATCCTCTGTCCCATACAGAGCTTTAGTAGGCATATGACTTGATTCTTTCCAGCTGTGAAATCTGAAGCCAGATCCAATATAGAGGCATGGGTTCTAACAGGTTGTAGTCAATTGCCCTCTTTCACTATCTCCACAGTGTCTCCTCTTCTCATGAAGAGCTCATCCTATTATGGTGTGCCACCCTCAGGATATAATATGAATTGAATTGCCTCCCAGGGGTAATAACATCAGATAAAAGTTAGGGCTTCAACATGTGACTATCAGGAGAAGATAAGCATTGAATTTATAACACATTTCTCTTGTTCAGAACTTTTTTTTTTCTACTAGTGCTAGATCATTTTGTGAAAGCTTGGCACTGAGCACTAAGCAAAGGCAGCTAGTGCTTATTTTTTCTAATGCTACTTTGGTGGCTCATCTGTGAACATTGTTGGGAAGTAGTGAATTAGGGCTCTACCCAACACTGACTGAACTTCACGAGGAGGGAGGAGGTCTTGATAATGGGCTCCAAATCACAGCCTCAACTTAACTTTCTGTTTATTCCTGAATCAGAAAATATCCCTGTCCACACTGAGCTATACAGAGTTAGCAGACATATTACAAGACACTCTTTCCTTTCCTTCTCCAGTAATATTCCCTACAGTTACTCATACTACAATAAGTAGCATTTATTTTTTTATCTATTTCCTTTTTTAAATTTATTGGATGTCATCTTCATTTACATTGCCAATGGTAAAACCTTTCCGGATTTCCTCCCTCCTCAAAGACCCCAACCCCTCCTCCCACCCCCTGCTTCTACCTATATGGCCCTCCAACCTCCCCCCTTTGATTTCCCTTTGTTGGGACATCTATTGAGCCTTCACCTGACCAAGGACCACTCCTCCCACTGATGCCCAACAAGGCATTCCTCTGCCACATTTTTGGCTGGAACTATTTGTGCCTCTTGGTTGATGATTTAGTCCCTGGGAGTCCTGGGGCATCTGGGTGGCTGAAATCATTGTTCTTCCCATGGGGCTGTAAACCCCTTCAGCTCCTCTGAACCACCCTCCAGCTTCTACATTGGGGACCCCGTGCCCAGTCCAATGGTTGGCTGCTAGTATCTGCCTCTGTATTGGTAATGCTCTGTCAGGTCCGCTCCAGAGACAACCATGGCATGGTCCTTTTGGAATACACTTCTTATCATCCATAGTATACTCGGGTTTTGGTGACTGTTTATAGGATGAATCCCAAGGTAGGGCAGTCTCTGGGTGGCCTTACCTTAAGTCTCTGTTTCACACTTTGTCTCCCTTATTGCTCCTGTGAGTATTTAGACCCCTTTCTCAGAGGAACCAAAACACCCTCACTTAAGTCCTCCTTCTTCTTGATCTTCCTGTGCTGAGTGATTTGTAACTTGTTTATTTTGAACTTTTTGGCTAATATCCACTTAGACTAGCCAGAAGCTGGAAAGAACACAGATGTCCTTTAACAGAGGGATGGATACAGAAACTGTGGTATATATACACAATGGAGTACTATTCCGCTATTAAAAACTATGAATTCATGAAATTCTTCGGCAAATGGATGGAACTAGAAAGAGTCTTCCTAAGCACGGTAGCCCAATCACAGAAGAAATCACATCGTATGTGTTCCCTTTCATCCATTTTCTTAGCTGTTGTTAATGGCTATTCATGTCATTTGACTGTGAATAAATAGTAACTCAGAATCATGCTAAGCTAAAAAACTGCTTTACTTGTCATTTTTACCTTCAAATGCACATTGCAAACACTAGTTGTAAATAAATGAGTCTTAAAGTTTTAAATTTTTAAATATGTTTGTGTGCTTGTGTATTTTTGTTAATACAACCTTGTAGATACTCTGAATAAAGTGCAGAAGCCAGAAGAATCTATTCAGAAGTTAATTCTCCATCTCTACCTTCTGGTATCTAGAGGTTGTGCTCAGGTTAGCAAGCTGCATGAGTGTCTGTCCCTGGTCCTGCCCATATATTAATATTTTAAAGGATGTTAAAATATTAATATATGTTAAAGGACAGAAAATGTAGTGATAAAATATGTAATTGGTCCAAACAAGAACAAAAGAAAACTGAAATGCAAACGGTCAAAATATTGAATAGGAATGATAATATAGCTCATTCTGCATGAGAACCTATGCTAAATACCCAGGTGTAAAAACATACATGAGTGAAAGTTATGCAAATAACGGCTGTGTATTTCTTCAATAATATTCTATCTATATAAATATGTAATTAAATTTGCATTGTCTAACACAGAAATTAAATAGAGATTTAAATTCAATTCATTTAAATACAAAGATCAACAGAAGTCTAAGAGACTCCTAAACCATAGGGGATATTTCTTTTGACTTTCCTCCTAGAAGTGGAAAGTAAGTGATGGATCTATTCCCCAGGCCATGTATCACCATGAAGTCACACCATGGAATGGGCCTCATGTTGGAGGTTTATTTGGGAAGGGAAGAGGGGATACAGATGATGTCTCTGATGGAGGTAGAGGGAAAAGGGGTGGGAGGAAGAATGGGGCCTTTTCTCGGGAAATATCATGCATATGCAAGAGAACATGTAGAATAAGACAACAGTGTGTGTGTGCTGTCTCTAGAAACCTAGTGATGACATGACCTGTTGTCTCAGAACCCATTAGGATAGCCATGGAGGTACCTGGTTGCTAATAGTAAGACCCTATTGCTCAGGACTTCATTTAGACAGAGAGCCCATTACGAATGAGTACATCTATAATGCAATTTCTGCATCTAAGACTTTGGTATCATTGCAGAATAGGTGGCATGGCAGAGATGGCAGAAAGACCTTAAAATCAAGAGGATCTAGAAGTTTGATACAAGATTGTGTCTTCAACTAATATCAGAATCTACACACGTAAACTCTCACTAACATGAATCCCCAAACATGAGCTAAACAAGGATAACAAAAAAGACATGTCAAACTGGATGTGGACCAGACAACGAGACCTCAGCCTTACATGAGAAACAACTGGCAACGAAGGAATGATGAGAGAGGGAGAAAGTCTTTCACTAGAAAGACATACAAATTGGTTATACAATACCAAAATGTTAGCTATAAATATAAATTGCATGGACTGAGCACAAACATACTATATATGAACATACATAAAAATACACACAGAGATAGATTAGATTAGATTAGATAGATAGATAGATAGATAGATAGATAGATAGATAGATTAGATAGATAGATAGATAGATAGATAGATAGATAGATAGATAGATAGATAGATGGATGGATGGATGGATGGATGGATGGATGGATGGATGGATGGATGGATGGATGGATGGGTGGGTGGGTGGGTGGGTGGGTGGGTGGGTGGATGGATGGATGGATGGATGGATGGATAGATAGATAGATAGATAGATGATACATAGATAGATATAGATAGATATCAACAATTAGTGACAGGAGTGGCAAGATTAATGTGAAAAATAGCAAGGAGTGAGATATGGAAATGTTTGAGGAGAGGGAAGGGAAGGGAAATTATGTTATTAAATTATAATTCCAAAAACAAAAGGAAGGCAAAACAATTTTTAAAGACCTACAAATGAGCAGGGCAGTGGTGGTGCATGCCTTTAATCGCAGCACTTGGAGGCAGAGGCAGGTGGATTTCTGAATTCAAGGCCAGCCTGGTCTACAGAGTGAGTTCCAGGACAGCCATGGCTACACAGAGAAACTCTGTCTCAAAAAACCAAAACCAAACAAACAAACAAAAAAGACCTACAAATAGTACCAGATGCCTATTTAAAAGAAAACTCATATCAATTCAAAATTAATTTATTGTCAAGCATATATCAGTGTAAAAATGACATAATTTTAAAGTTTATTGAATAATTTATTCCCAAGAGTTAATGCAGAGAATTATAACGACAAGAAATAATGGAGGAATTAGGCATGATACTGTGGCAGTCACATACAGAACAAGGATTCCTGGTCATTTGCTGTAGTATAGGTGATTTAATGTACATCATGCTATGTTAAGTAAGATAAATGAAAGGAGGAAAAACTAATACAATCTCATAAGTAGAAAGTATTTTAGAGTATATATATATATATATATATATATATATATATATATATATATGACAACTATATCAACTGTTGATAAGTTTTTGGTGAGTAAGGGACTGAAAAAAGCATAGCTCAATACTATAGAGTAACATAAATATAAGATGAAGCAAAATCATCATCTTAGTTCATTTTCCATGGCTGTCACAAGACACCATGAAGAAGGCAACTTATAAAAGAAAATGGTGAATCTGGGGACCCATAGTTCCAAAATGTCATAGTCCATAACTATCTTGAGAAAGACCATAACAACAGACAAGCATGGTACTGGAGAAGTAGGTGAAAGTTTACATCTGATGCACAAGCATGAAGAAGAGAGGTAGAGAGAGACAGAGGCAGATAGAGACAGAGACAGAGACAGAGACAGAGACAGGGAGATAGAGAAACAGAGACTTCAGAGAGACAGAGAGACAGGGGCAGAGAGAGACAAACAGATACAGAAACTGACAGAGTCAGAAAGTGATAGAAGGACAGTGAGAGTGCTAACAGAGAGTGGCACAAGTTTTAAACCTCAAAAGCCCACCCCAAACGACATTCCTCCTTCAAGTAGGCCTCACCTCATGATCTTTCCCAAAACATTCACCAATTTCAAACTTTTCATTCAAATCAAATACATGAGAATATTTGGGCCATTCTCATTCAAATCCACAGATTCACACATTGGCTTCCGTAGGCTTCTAACCATATAATGGAAAATGCATTCAGTCCCACTTCAAAAGTCCCCATCAGGGAGTACCACCCTCCTAGTACATAGTTAAATTAAATGTTCTACAAACCCTGTTCTTTTGTGATTTTTATGGAGACTTTATTTTACAGGTCTGACTGATTACATGACTGGCCATTAGTGGTTATTATGGTTTTGTTGGGTTTGGGTTGGAAGCTGAGAAAACTAATTTCAAACACAGTAACTTAAAAAGAAAAGCTATTTTCTGTGCAGGTAGGGAGGTGGCCAGCTCAAAATCTGAACCATGGCACAAAGGGAGATTGTTCGTTTTTATAGGATGGGAATACAAGGCAAGAGTAGCAGGGTAGACTGCTTGCTGCATTGACCAATCATATTTTGACACAAGGCGTTGAGCGAGGAAGTTAATGTTGGTGACTGGGTCTTATCTAGGTCAACTAGTTTCAGGGTTCTTAAGCCAGCTTTTCAATGAGGTCCCCTAATGAACTCTGGTCTGGAATTTAGAATGATAAAGGAATAAAGAAATGGACCAGCAAAAAAAAAAAATCCCCATCATCTATCACAGTCTCATGGCTATCTAAACATCTAAAGTTTTAGCTGAGACTTAAGGTAAGCTGATAATTGTAAGCCCTGGTCATATCAAAGACTATAAATGTTTACAACATGTAAAGGCACAGGTCATACATTAACATTCCAAAATGAGGAATGGGACATGATGAGGAAATATTGGGCTAAAACAAAATCAAATTCTAATAAGACAAACTCTAAATCCTGCAGGGCCATATCTTGGTGAAAAAGGTTGAGATGACTCTACTTTCAGCTTTGCTACTGCAGCACAACAAAGCTGTGCTGGTTTCACTCATTCCTTTTATTAAATCATTTATTTATTTATTTATTTATTTATTTATTTATTTATTTATTTATTTATTTTACAATTCAGATTTTATTCCCCTCCTGGTCCATACCTCCTCTGTATCTCCTGTCTCCAAAAGGATTTACCCACCACACACCTCCAACCTCATCAGACATCTAAACTCCCTGGAGCCTCCAGTGTCTTGAGGGTTAGGTGCCATCTTTTCTCACTGAAGCCAGGCCTGGCAGTCCTCTGCTATATATGTTTTATGGCCCTCATATCAGCTGCCATATGTGTCCTGGTGGGTGGTCCAGTGTTTGATAGATCTTTGGGGGTCCAGGCTAATTGAGAGTGCTGGTCCTCCTACAGTACTTCTTCCAGCTTTTCTCTAATTCAACCACAGGGGTCAGCATCATCTGTCCATTGGTTAGGTGCAAATATCTGCATCAGACTCTCTCAGCTGCTTGTTGGGTCTTTAGGAAGGTAGTCATGATAGGTCCATTTTTATGAGCACTCCATGGCTTCAGTAAGAGTGTCTGGCCTTGGGACCTCCCACTGATCTGGAACTCACTTTGGGCCTGTTGCTGAACCATCTGTCCTCATCCTTCTCTCCACTTCCATCCCTGCAGTTCTTTCAGACAGGAACAATTATGCGTCAGAAATTTGACTGTGGGATGTCAATCCCATCTCTCATTCGATGCCCTATCTTTCTGTTGGAGGTAGGCTCTACAAGTTCCCTCTCCCCACTGTAGGGAATCTAAAGTTCAGCCCCTTGAGGCCTGAGAGTCTCACCTCTAGAGGGTCCCCCAACCTGCTGCCTCATGAGGTTGCCCATTTCCATGCTTTTGGCTGGCCCTCAGGGGCCAGTCCCTTTCCCCCACACAATACCAGATCATGCTCCCCTCTCCACCTCCAACCCCTATCTACTTTCCCTCCCAGATCCCTCTTCTTCCCCCTTGTTTCTGCTCCTTCTCAAGTGAGACTGAGGTATACTCAGTTGGGACATTCAGCGTGTTGATCTTTTTGAGTTCTATAGAGTGTATCCATTTCACCACATGTATTCCATTCTTCATATTTCACTCTAAATTTCATTTAGAATAGAAATATGATGACATTAACTCCTGAGACACAGTTCTGACAGAAAGAAATGGAAATGAAGAGATATAAAAGATCTTTTTGTGCTTTAATCATTTCTAACTCCTGTAGCCACACATGCCTATAAAAATTTGTTGAAATCTCTCCGTATCCAGATTAGGCTCAGAGAAAGCTGATCTCTGAGAAGGACTGGCACACCTGTGAGTACATGTAGGACCACCACTTCTGCTCCAAAGGACATGTTTGGAACCCTCAGGACATGGGAACTGAGGAGCAGCCTGGGATGGATCCTTCCAGTTTCTATCTGTGCCTGGAGCTGACCCTTTGCCACAGCTCTCCATACCCAGGTCCTGCCAGGAGAGAGCTCGTCTCATAGGAGTGTTGCCACACCTGAGAGAACAGGTAGAACCACAACTTCTACTACAAAGGACCAACCCCAGAGTACTCAGGACACAGGAACTGAGGAGCAGCCTGGAACAGGATCCTGCCAGGTTCCATCTGCTCCTGGAGCTGACCCTGTGCCATAGCTCCCCAAACCCAGATCCCACTGTGAGAAAGCAGGTCTCCCAGGAGTGTTGACACGCAGAATGACAGAAAGGACAAGCCACAGTCAGAAGCAGCAAGACCAGCTAAACCAGAGATAACCAGATGGCAAAAGGCAAGGGCAAGAATATAAGCAGAGAAACCAAGGCTACTTGGCATCATCAGAACCAAGCTCTCCCATCACAGAAATCCATTCATAACACAACACACCAAAAAAGTAAGACTCTGACTTAAAATCACATCTCATGGTGATGATAGAGGATTTAAAGAAGGACATAAATAACTCCCTTAAAGAAATACAGGAGTACACAAGTAAACAAGTAGAAGCCTTTAAAAAAGAGTGAGGACTCTGAACTTAAAGGGCCAGTAATTATCTTCACAAAATTATAGAACAAATCTCCCAAACCTTATTAAAAAATGGGGTACAGAGCTAAATGAAGAATTCTCAACTGAGGAATACTGGATGCCCGAGAAACATCTAATGAAATAATCAATATCCTTAATCATCAGAGAAATGCAAATCAAAGGAATCCTAAGAATACACCCCACACCAGTCAGAATTATTAGGATCAAAAACTCAGAGGACAGCAGATGCTAGAGAGGATGCTGAGAAAGTGGGACACTCCAATTGTTGGTGGGATTTCAAGCTTGTAAAACCATTATGGAAATCAGTTTGGTAGTTTCTCAGAAAATTTCACATAGTACTACCTGAGGAACCAGCTATACCACTCCTGGGCATATACTAAGAAGATGCTCCAACATGTAATAAGGACACATGTTCCACTATGTTCATATCAGCCTTATGTAGGTTTTTTTTTTTTTGAGGTTTTGAATTTTTTAATTTATTTACATTTCAAATGATTTCCCCCTTTCTGGACCCCCACTCCATCAAAGTCCCATCAGCCCCCTTCCCTCCCCCTGTTTTCCCACCCAACCCTTCACACATCCCTGTCCTGATTTTGTTCTATATTGCTTCACTGAGTCTTTCCAGAACAAGGGGCCACTCCGCCGTTCTTCTTGTACCTCATTTGATGTGTGGATTATGTTTTGGGTATTCCAGTTTTCTAGGTTAATATCCACTTATTATTGAGTGCATACCATGATTCATCTTTTGAGTCTGGGTTACCTCACTTAGTATGATGTTCTCCAGCTCCATCCATTTGCCTAAGAATTTCATGAATTCATTGTTTCTAATGGCTGAATAGTACTCCATTGTACAATATATTCCACATTTTTTGCATCCACTCCTCTGTTGAGGGATAACTGGGCTCTTTCCAACATCTGGCAATTATAAATAGGGCTGCTATGAACACAGTACAACATGTATCCTTATTACATGCTGGGGAATCTTTTGGGTATATGCCCAGGAGTGGTATAGCAGGATCTCCTGGAAGTGAGGTGCCCAGTTTTCGGAGGAACCGCCAGCCAGACTGATTTCCAGAGTGGTTGTACCAATTTGCAACCCCACCAGCGGTGAAGTAGTGTTCCTCTTTCTCCACAGCCTCGCCAACACCTACTGTTTTCTGAGTTTTTAATCTTAGCCATTCTGACTTGTGTAAGGTGAAATCTCAGGGTTGTTTTGATTTGCATTTCCCTAATGACTATTGAAGTTGATCATTTTTTAAGATGCTTCTCTGCCATCAGAAGTTCTTCAGGTGAGAATTCTTTGCTTAACTCTTTTAATAGGGTTGTTTGGTTTTCTGGAGTCTAACTTCTTGAGTTCTTTATATATATTGGATATTAGCCCACTATCTGATGTAGGATTGGTGAAGATCTTTTCCCAATTTGTTGGTTGCCGATTTGTCCTTTGATTGTGTCCTTTGCCATACAGAAACTTTGTAATTTTATGAGGTCCCATTTGTCAATTCTTGATCTCAGAGCATATGCTATTGGTGTTCTGTTCAGAAACTTTCTCCCTGTACTGATGTCCTCAAGGGTCTTCCCCAGTTTCTTTTCTATTAGCTTCAGAGTGTCTGGCTTTATGTGGAGGTCCTTGATCCATTTGGATTTGAGCTTAGTACAAGGAGACAAGGATGGATCAATTCACATTGTTCTGCATGCTGACCTCCAGTTGAACCAGCACCATTTGTTGAGAAGGCTATCTTTTTTCCATTGGATGTTTTCAGCCCCTTTGTCGAGGATCAAGTGGCCATAGGTGTGTGGGTTCATTTCTGGATCTACAATCCTGTTCCATTGATCTGCCTGCCTCTCACTGTACCAATACCATGCAGTTTTAACACTATTGCTCTATAGTATTGCTTGAGGTCAGGGATACTGATTCTCCCAGAATTTCTTTTGTTGCTGAGAAGAGTTTTAGCTATCCTGGGCTTTTTGTTATTCCAGATGAATTTGATAATTGCTCTTTCTAACTCTGTGAAGAATTGAGTTGGGATTTTGATGGATATTGCATTGAATCTGTATATTGCTTTTGGCAAAATGACAATTTTAAGTATATTGATTCTACCGATCCATAAGCATGGGAGGTTTTCCCATTTTTTGAGGTCTTCTTCCACTTCCTTCTTCAGAGTCTTGAAGTTCTTGTCATACAGATCTTTCACATGTTTGGTAAGAGTCACCCCAAGATACTTTATACTGTTTGTGGCTATTGTGAAGGGGGTCATTTCCCTAATTTCTTTCTCAGCCTGCTTATCCTTTGAGTACAGGAAAGCCACTGATTTGCTTGATTGATTTTATTACCTGCCACTTTGCTGAAGTTGTTTATCAGCTGTAGGAGTTCTCTAGTGGAGTTTTTTGGGTCACTTAGGTAGACTATCATGTCATCTGCAAATAATGATAGTTTGACTTCTTCCTTTCCAATTTGTATCCCTTTGACCTCCTTATATTGTCAAATTGCCGAGCTAGTACCTCAAGTACAATATTGAAAAGATAAGGAGAAAGGGGGCAGCCCTGTCTAGTCCCTGATTTTAGAGGGATTGCTTCAAGTTTCTCTCCATTTAGTTTGATGCTGGCTACCGGTTTGCTGTATATTGTTTTTACTATGTTTAGGTATGGGCCTTGAATTCCTGTTCTTTCCAATACTTTAAGCATGAAGGGATGTTGAATTTTTTCAAATGCTATTTCAACATCCAATGAAATGACCATGTAGTTTTTTTCTTTGAGTTTTTTTTTTTTTATGTAGTGGATTGCATTGATGGATTTCCGTATATTGAACTAACCCTGCATCCCTGGGATAAAGCCTACTTGATCATGGTGGATGATCATTTTGATTTGTTCTTGGATTCGGTTGGCAAGAATTTTATTGAGTATTTTTGCATTGATGTTCATAAGGGAGATTGGTCTGAAGTTTTCTTTCTTTGTTGGATCTTTGTGTGGTTTTGGTATCAGCGTAATTGTGGCTTCGTAGAAGGAATTGGGTAGGGTTCCTTCTGTTTCTATTTTGTGAATAGTTTGAAGAGTATTGGTGTTAGGTCTTCTTTGAAGGTCTGATAGAATTCTGCCCTGAAACCATCTGGTCCTGTGCTTTTTTGGTTGGAAGACTTTCTATGACTCCTTCTATTTCTTTAGGGGTTATGGGACTGTTTAGATGATGTATTTGGTCCTGACTTAATTTTGGTATTTGGTATCTGTCTAGGAAATTGTCCATTTCCTCCAGATTCTCCAGTTGTGTTGAGTATAGGCTTTTGTAGTAGGATCTGATGATTTTTTGGATTTCCTCAGTTTCTTTTGTAATATCTCCCTTTTCATTTCTAATTTTGTTGATTTGGATACTTTCTCCGTGCCCTTTGGTCAGTCTGGCTAAGGGTTTATCTATCTTGTTGATTTTCTCAAAGAACCAGCTCTTGGACTCGTTGGTTCTTTGCATGGTTCTCTTTGTTTCCACTTGATTGATTTCAGCCTTGAGTTTGATGATTTCCTGTCTTCTACTCCTCCTGGGTGAAATAGCTTCTTTTTGTTCCAGGGCTTTCAGGTGTGTCACTAAGTTGCTAGTATATGCTCTCTCCATTTTCTTTTTGGAAGCACTCATGGATATGAGTTTTCCTCTTAGCACTGCTTTCATTATGTCCCAAAGATTTGGGTATGTTGTGCCTTTACTTTCATTAAATTCTAAAAAGTCTCCGATTTCTTTCTTTATTTCTTCTTTGGCCAAGGTGTCATTGAGTAGAGTATTGTTCAGCCTCCATGTGTATGTGGGCTTTCTGTTGTTTTTGTTGCTATTGAAAACCACTCTTACACCATAGTGATCTGATAGGAGGCATGGGATTAGTTCGATCTTCTTGTATTTGTTGAGGTCTTTCTTGTGACCAATTTTATGGTCGATTTTGGAGAAGGTACCATGAGGTGCTGAGAAAAAGGTATATTCTTTTGCTTTAGGGTGAAATGTTCTATAAATATCCGTCAAATCCAATTGGTCTAAAGCTTCAAGTAGTTTTACTGTGTCCCTGTTTAGTTTCTGTTTTCCTGATCGGTCCATTGAGGAGAGTGGAGTGTTGAAGTCCCCCACAATTATTGTGTTAGGTGCAATGTGTGCTTTGAGCTTTAGTAAAGTTTCTTTTACGAATGAGGGTGCCCTTGTATTTGGAGCATAGATGTTCAGAATTGAAAGTTCTTCTTGGTGGATTTTTCCTTTGACCAGCAAGAAGTGTCCCTCAGTGTCTCTTTTGATGACTTTAGGTTGAAAGTCGATTTTATCTGATATTAGAATGGCTACTCCAGCTCGTTTCCTGAGACCATTGGCTTGTAAAATTGTCTTCCAGCCTTTTACTCTAAGGTAGTTTTTGTCTTTGACATTTAGGTGTGTTTCCTGTATGCAGCAAAATGTAGGGTCCTATTTCCTTATCCAGTCTGTTAGTCTATGTCTTTTTATTGGGTAATTGAGTCCATTGATGTTAAGAGATATTAAGGAATAGAGATTATTACTTCCTGTCATTTTTGATGTTATTTTTATATTTGAGTGATTATCTTCTTTTAGGTTTGATGAAGGAAGGTTACTATCTTCCTTTTTCCAGGGTGTAGTTTCCCTCCTTGTATTGGAGTTTTCCTCCTATTATTCTTTGTAGAGCTGGGTTTGTGGAAAGATATTGTGTAAATTTGGTTTTGTCATGGAATGTCTTGGTTTCTCCATCTATTGTGATTGAGAGTTTTGCTGGGTATAGTAGTCTTGGCTGACATTTGTGTTCTCTTAGATTCTGCATGAGATCTGCCTAGGATCTTCTAGCTTTCATGGTCTCTGGTTAGAAATCTGGTGTGATTCTGATAGGTCTTACTTTATATGTTACTGGGCCTTTTTCTCTTACTGCCTTTAATATTCTTTCTTTGTTTAGTGCATTTGGGGTTTTAATTATCATGTGGCGAGAGGTATTTCTGCTCAGATCCAGTCTGTTTGGAGTTCTGTAGGCTTCTTGTATATTCATAGGTATCTCTCTCTTTAAGTTGCGAAAGTTTTCGTCCATAATTTTGTTAGATATTTGCTGGCCCTTTCAGTTGTAAATCTTCACTCTCATCTATACCTATAATCCTTAGGTTTGGTCTTCTCATTGTATCCTGGATTTCCTGGATGTTCTGGGATACAAGCTTTTTGCATTTTGCATTTTCTTTGACTTTTGAGTCAATGGTTTCTATAGTATCTTCGGCATCTGAAATTCTTTCTTCCATCTCTAGTATTCTGTTGTTTATATTTGCATCTATGGCTCCTGGTTTCTTCTCAAGGTTTTCTATCTCCAAAGTTGTCTCACTTTGTGATTTCTTAGTTGTTTCTACTTCTGTTTTTAGATCCAGGATGGTTTTGCTCAGTTCCACCATTTGTTTGTTTGTGTTTTCCTGTAATTTTTTAAGAGATTTTTGTGTTTCCTCTTTCATGACTTCTGCCTCTTGACTCAAGTTCTCCTGCATTTCTTTAAGTGATTTTTCTGTTTCCATTATACGGGTTTCTAGCTTATTCATGTTCCCCTGTATTTCTTTAAGAGATTCATTTATGTCCTTTTTGTGTTCTTCTAGCAGCATCATAATCAGTGATTTTAAATCCAAATCTTGTTTCTCTGGTGTGTTGGCATGACCAGGGCTTGCTGATGTTGGAGAGTTTGGTTCAGATGCTGCCATATTGCCTAGATTTCTGTTAGTAGCGTCCCTGTGTTTGCCCTTTGCCATCTTGTTCTCTGGAGTTAGTTGGTCTTGTCCCTGGCTGGTGTTTGGGCCTCCTGAAGGGCTCTGGGGCTATTACTGCAACACTATATGGCTGGGTTGCCCCTGTAGCTGATTGCTGATGTTCTGTCTTCCTCTTGGGTGCCCTTGCAGCTCTAGTGTGCTTTGCCCCAGATTGTGTCTGTGAACCTGATGGAGCCCGTTTGCACCTTCAGGGAGTGCTGATGGTGTATGCTGCCAGGACCTCTTCTGCCTGCTGATCACTCTGCTGGGCAGCCAATCTCCCAACCGGGTTGGTGAACACAAGGCTAGCCTGGTTGCTCAGGCCCTGGGTCCAGGTAGAAGCCTGGGAGGCCAAGGTCCGAGTAAAGTTCCCCTCGGGCTATGACTGTTAATTGGGTCTGTCAGGTGGCCAGGATGGTGGGCGTGTGTGCTCGCGCTCCCTGAAAATGTCGGGAGAGTCTGCTGGGCTAACAACCTCCTGGGCGGGTTGACACACAGATGGCCCACCAAGCCGCCCAGTTCTTGGGGTCAGTCCAGGGCCTGTTGGGGCCTAGAACTCCGCTTTGTTAGCCTCAGGCTATGCCTGTTAAGGCTGTGCCTGCTAGAGCTCTCTGGTGTCCTGTAGGCAAAATGGCAGCGCACTCGAGCTGGCGTGGTCAAAAAAACCTCCTGGCTGGGTTGGCACCCCGATGGCCCCCCGAACAGCCCGGGGCCTAGATGCAGGCCAATGCCTGTCGGGCTTAGACCCCCTCAATGTTGGCCTCGGGTTATGTTTGTGTACCTCAGTCTCTCCGATCTCTCTGGAGTCCGAAACCAAGATGGAGGCGAGTCTCTAGTGAATGGTGGGAAGCAGAGTTCTGATGTGGCTTCTGTGTGGTGAAAGGCACCGTAAATCTGCAGGTTCTTGCAGCCCGGCTGGCCAGCGAAGGTCAGTAGCCGTGGGCACAGGGACTAACTGGACCCTGTGTCGCCTTGGTTCCACTGCTGATGGCCCTTCGGCTGGACCAGCCACTGCTGCACTGCCGCCACTGCCGCCACCGCCGCCGCCGCCGCTGCTGTTCATCAGCCTTATTTGTAATAACCAGAATCTGGAAAGAACCCAGATATCCCTCAATGGAAGAATGTAGACGGAAAATGTGTTACATTTAGACAATGAAATACTATCCAACTTATAAAAACAATAAATTCATGAAACTCTTGGGCAAATGAATGGAACTAGAAAATATCATCCTGAGTGAAGCAACCCAATCACAAAAGAACACACATGATATGCACTCACTGATAAGTGGATATTAGCCCAAAAGCTTGGAGTACCCAAGATACAACTCACAGAACACATAATGCACAAGAAGAAGGAAGAGAAAGTTGTGGGATACTTCAATTCTTCTTAGAAGGTGGATCAAAATACCCTTTGCCCACAGCCAGCCAATAGACTGACCATAGGTTCACCAATGGATATAGGACCCAAGGAGCTGAAAAGTTTCAGAGCCCCATAACAAGAACAATAATTTGTACCAACAAGTAGACCCAGAGTTCCCAGAGACTAAACCTCCAACCAAAGAGTACACAGGGAAGGACCCATGGCTCTAGCTACACATGTAGCAGAGGATGACCTTTTCATACATCAATGTGAGGAGAGACCTTTGGGCCTGTGAAGGCTAGATACCACAGTACAGAGGAATTCCAGGTAAGGAAATTGAGAAAGGGGTTTGATAAGCAGAGCAGGGTGGATAGGATAGGGAATTTTTGGAGGGGTAACAAGGAAAGGGGATACCATTTTAAATTTAAATAAAGCAAATATCTAATCAAATGCAAAAGAAGGCATTGTGAAGAGAAACACAAAAGTCAGACTCTCTCCACCTTCATGTGGACATGGACTTTGATGGATCTCATTGCAATATCTAAGTGCACTCACCCAATTTTAAAAATTAGAGATTCATAGTGAGTATTCAGTTGGATGAAGAAAGATTTAACAGTCTTTTTTGTGACTGTTTCTTTTCATTTGTTTAGTAAACAATTTACATTAGAAAGGTTATTGCTTCATATTTTCTTTATAACCTGAAGAAATTAATAAGGAATACGAGTATAAAGTGTATGTATTTAAGTCTTAAACATTGGGAAGTGTTTAAAAAAGAATATTTGCAAGATACAACATTTGTGTAAGCATTATAAATTTCAATGACTAAAGAAATATAGCCCTTCCCTGTACTTCCATTTGCCTTCTAAATAAGGAAAGTTTGTCAACAATGGGAGCAGTTCTCTAAGAAAGAACACTTACACAAGGAGTTCCCACAAAAGGAGATGGCAATGCCCTAAGTTACACAGATTCCAAAATGCTACAGTCAGTATTTGTATGACAAGACTCATTTATCTCAACGTTTACAAAAAACACTATTTTAACTAACCAGTTGAAGATGAGGTAACAAATGGTCCACACCAATAAAAAAAATGTTTCCCCTAAAACCATTTTTTCCATTCATGCAGCGCTCAGATCCTGCTCTGAACACTTTCCAGTTCTTGAGGGTGTTCCAAAGAACTGTTTTCTCCACATTCTTCTTCCTCAGGTGTGTCCTGCATGGCTCTCTGCAGAAGTAGCTTGAAAGTCTTCCTCCTGAAACTTCGATGCCTAATGGAGTCAACAAGGAAGTAAATGATGGTGTTGGCACAGCTGTTAACACAGGATAGGAATTGTATTTCATAAAAAAATTACAACTGTTAAAATAATGAAAATTGCCAACCCACTGATTTAGCAGCCAACAGATCCCAAAGGGAAGACCAAAGATCAGGATGACCAAGACTGTGAATGCAATGGTTACATATAGCCTGGTCACAGGAATCTGCTGTGAGCCACAGAAGATCTTCACAAGCAAGGTGAGTCAGAAACCACAGAGAACCACAAATAAAATGACTGAACATACATTAGTGATGACATCAAAAGTTTCACACCAATGCAAGACAAAACTATTAAGCAGTAAGCCACATGCCTTCCCTTCCAGGAGACCCAACTGCAGGGACATAGCCCAAAGCACAAAACATGTGATAGCTGATGTGTGTCTTGAACGTTTACAGCGATACCAGATGGGCCATATTACAGACAAGCAGCGCTCAGTGCTAATGGTGCTGAGAATGCTCAAACCAGAAAGATAAGCAAATATTGGAACAACATAAAAAAACAAAGGGATTTTAATAAAGGTGGAGTAGAAGAAGTCAATGGCAGAGAGAAGGCCATCTACAAACTGAGAGCACAGGAAGAGAAAGTCAGCCACAGCCAGGTTGAGGATATAGGCAGAGAAGGCATTCCTGTGCATAGAGATGCACAGGAACCAAAGCACTGTGGCATTGAGTCCCATCCCAATCATGGAAATGATGATGGAAAGCAAAATCATGGCTTGGTTCTTGACATTGTAATATGAAGAATCACTGTTGTAGCTTCCATTCAGCACTATGAATCCATCTTTCCAGGCTAAGAGGCTTCATTCTCACTTAGGAAATCTCCAGTCATGTTCCTGAAACTGTAACAAAATAAAAATACATGAGCACATGCTGTGGACTCTCTGATTCAGAAATACACAGCTACCTGGTAATGCCAGATCTGGTTCATAAGTAGATGAAGCAGGACTCTAGAAGACAAGTAATATATTTACACCAGTACTTCTGGAGCCTTTGTTAATTTAATTTTCTGGAGTATTGTTTTCAATGCACTTGCTATCTATTTGGACCCTCTATAGCCTATGACTTTTAGTGGTATGAGAGTAGTTGATGACATTTACATAGAAAATCAGGGTCTTAGGCTGTGTCAGAATGAAGCACAACTCTTAACCTAACTTTCTTTTTTCATAAAGAAGGTTCTTTTGTGCTGCAGGAACTAAGAAGTCAGAAGCATGAAAAACAGCTCCTCCAAGTCTGGACAGGGGGACAAGTCATCAAATGGAAAAAAATAAAAATCATGAATGGCAGTTGTGATGAAATGTCAAGTCATACTTAGACCAGCTTGAAAAGAACCAGACCTATATGCTAGTGTGACTTAGTCTCCATTTCAGATTGAAACTTAAAAGAAGAAAAGTCTTTGAGGACATTAAAAACTTTTCTATTACCTGTTGCTATATCACATGTGTATGCATCTCTATTGAAACACAGTAGGTAATTGAGAATCTTTAGTGATTTATCATTATTCATGAATTATACACTCTTTCTATGTATGTATGTATACATACATACATATCACATACAAGTTACATTTGTATTATCAAAGAAGGAGAAGAAAACTAAATTGAATAAATGACCTTTTCCAGGAGAAGACTGCTGGGCCTGGATGACCTAAGAGATGGATTATAAATAAATTGGAATTCACAAGAAATTTTCAGTTTTTCTTTTTTGTCTAGTAGTTTGGTTTATATACATATATATTCATTATACTACACAAATTGTAAATTTTTAAAACTAATATTGCTGATACTTGAAAAAATCAATCTGCACTAGGTTTTAAATAGCATCCATAGACTTACTCTTTTTGAGCCTGAAGGACTGTTATTAATTAAGTGATGATCACTTGATTTTCTTCCATAAGAATTATAAGCTGCATTTCTAATGCATAGCTCTAATTATACTTCTTACTTTTCTAAATTAAACACAAGAAAGAATGCAAAAACAAGAGTAGTTTTTGAATAAGGTTAAATTAATTTTGTATCATTCACTGAACCATCAGCTAGGTAGCAGAAAACTAACAGAGGATTCCTCTACATTCTTTGTACAGAAGACTTGGCTTTATTTAGTGGCTTGATTTCCCTGGCTTGATCAAGGGACTCAGAAAATCACCGTCCTTGTACTGTGCTTACTGCTTCCAAAGATTCACTGAACAGACTTAACTTGATGAAGGAAATGATGAAGAATAGGCCTAATGCAGGTGTAAAAGTGTATTCCAAATCTAGAGATGGTTAATCAGATTTTATTTTAACCATTTATACTTTTTACTTTTAATACTTTTTAATACACATTTAATACCTTGTAAATATTTTTCTTTTAAGTGAGGATATCTACAGTCTCCTTCATAGGGTGCTTTGCAATAAGATGAAAACTTTTATACAAAACTTATATATACTTATATATACTGCTTTTACTAAGGTAACAAAAGCATGAAATTCTTTATTTTCTCCAAATGGTAAGTGACAGTCTAGATTCTTCTTTGTTTGTTTGTTTGTTTGTTTGTTTTTTGGGGTTTTTTGTTTTTTATTTTCTATATAATTACTTTACATTTCAAATAATTTCCTATTTCCAGGTTTCCACCCCCATAAGTCTTATATGCCCTCTTCCTATGCCCATTCCCCAATCACCCCCCTCTCATTTCTCTCTCCTGGTAATCCTCTACAATGCTGCATCAAGCATTTCCAGGACCAGGGCCCTCTCCTTCCTTCTTCTTGGGAATCATTTGATATGTTAACTGTGTCTTGAGTATTCAGAGCTTCTGGGCTAATTAATATACAATTTTCAGTGTCTCCATTCCATTTATATACTTTTGTGATTTGGTAACCTCACTTAGGATGATATTTTCCAGTTCCAACCATTTGCCTAAAAATTTCATGATTTCATTGTTTTTAATTGCTGAGTTGTATTCCATTGTGTAAAAATACCAAATTTTCTGTATCCATTCCTCCATTGAGGGGCATCTGGGTTCTTTCCAGTTTCTAGCTATTTTAAATAAGACTGCTATGAACATGGAGGAGCATGTGTCTTTATTGCATGCCGGGGAATCTTCTGGATATATGTCCAGGAGTGGTATAACGGGGTCCTCCAGAATTATTATGCCCTGGTTTTCTGAGGAACCATCAGACTGATTTCCAGAGTGGTTGTATCAGCTTGCAATCCCACCAGCAGTAGAGGAGTGTTCCTCTTTCTCCACATCCTCGCCAACACCTGCTGTCTCCTGAGTTTTTAATCTTAGCCATTCTAACTGGTGTGAGGTGAATCTCAGGGTTGTTTTGATTTGCATTTCCCTAATGATTAATGATGTTAAACATTTCTTAAGGTGGTTCTCAGATCAGCCATTTAATATTCTTCAGGTGAAAATTCTTTGTTTAGCTCTGTACCCCATTTTTAATAGGGTTATTTTGATCTCTGGAGTCTACCTTCTTGACTTCTTTGTATATATTGGATATTAGCCCTCTGTCAGATATAGGGTTGGTGAACATCTTTTCCCAATTTGTTTATTGCCATTTTGTCCTTTTGACAGTGTCCTTTGCCTTACAGAAACTTTGTAATTTTATGAGGTTCCATTCGTCAATTTTTGAACTTAGAGTATAAGCTATTGGTGATCTGTTCAGGAACTTTTCCCCTGTGCCCATGTCTTCAAGGGTCTTCCCCAGTTTCTTTTCTATTAGTTTCAGTGTATCGGGTTTTATGTGGATGTCCTTGATCCACATGGGGTTGAGCTTAGTACAAGGAGATAAGAATGGTTCAATTGACATTCTTCTACAATCTGACCTCCATTTGAGCCAACAGAATTTGTTGAAAAGGTTATCTTTTTCCACTGGATGGTTTCAGCTCCTTTGTCAAAGATCAAGTGACTATAGGTGTGTGGGTTCATTTCTGAGTCGTCAATCCTATTCCATTGATCTACCTGCCTGTGACTGTACCAATACCATGCAGTTTTTAACACTATTGCTATGTAGTATTAATTGAGGTCAGGGATACTGATTCCCCCAGAAGTTTAGATTGTTCCTTTCAACTCCCCCAAATCACCTGGGGACTCATCCAAAATGTTGAGCAAAAACTTATTCCAAAAGAAATAATCAAGAACTAGACTCTGGATGCTTGGGTCATATCATCAAACTAAAAAATATATGTGAAAAATAATACCAATTGTACTACCTGGATTTTTGTCAACTGGACACAGGGTGGAGCTTTCACAGAGAAAGGAGCTTCAGTTAGGGAAGTGCCTCCATGAGATCCAGCTGTGGGACATTTTCTCAATTAGTGATCAAGGTCCCCTTGTGGGTGCTATGATCTCTGGTCTGGTATTCTTGGGTTCTATAAGAGAGCAGGCTGAGCAAGCCAGGGGAAGCAAGCCAGTAAGGAACATCTCTCCACGGCCTCTGCATCAGCTCCTGCTTCCAACCTTGCTTGAGTTCCAGTCCTGACTTCCTTTTGTGATGAACAGCAATGCAGAAGTGTAAGCTGAATAAACCCTTTCCTCTCCAACTTGCTTCTTGGTCATGCTGTTTGTGCAGGAATAGAAACCCTGACTAAGACACCAATACATCACTTCCTAAAAATCAGGAATTCTGGAGTATATATCTCCAAAAACAATAATTTAAGGAAAGTTCAGGACACAGGGTTCAAAGCAACAAATACAAGCATGTTCAGGATTTTGTGGAATTCAAAAGGGATTGGAATAGCTACCTGAACGAACATGAAGAAAAGAGAAATAAATACCAGATTAAAGGAAAAAGTACTACAATTTTCTAGTTATACATACAGCAGAAGATTGTTGCTAGAAGTCATAAATATCTCAAAGAATAAAATACCAAGTAGCAACCCTATCAAGGGAAGAAATATATGTTTGGACAGACAAATACCCAAAGACACATACTCATGTTTCAAATGGTAACATTTTGAAAAGTGATTGTCAGGGCCATCAAGAAATTGTAAATTGCTATGAGAGTCTGTCTTGTCTCAATAATAATGGATATTACTAAAAATTTAAAGAATGAGAAAAATGACAAGGATATGGGGAAAGAAGAACACTAGAACACTAATTCACTCTTCTTGGTGAATATATATATCATCCACTATATAAAGTGGATGATCTTTGGTTGGTTGTTCAGTCTCTGAGAGCGCCAAGAATCCAGGTTGTTGGATCTGTTGGTCATCCTGTGGAGAAGCCCCTTAGGGGTGCAATGAATATATATATATATATATATATATATATATATATATATATATATATATATATTCATGTAAATGGCTATCACAAACAAAATTGTATTCAAAGAAAAATCCCAGGAACAGCAAAAAGGAAATACCAGATATTATTTTTCTGTGAATACTAGTTTCAAATCTCTAGGGTTTTTTTTTCATATAGGATTATTTGTGGAAGCCAGGACAGTAGAAACAGTGTTAAGACAGGAATTCATTAGGGCTAGAACCTGAAGGCAGGAGTTAATGAAAGTCCACACAACAGTCTGTCTTTTGAGAGGGGATACCTTTAGAGAGGCAAAAAGAGTGAAATGAAAAAATATGAGTGTACAAACAAGGATATAGGGATATTGGGGTATACAGACTCACATACATAGAATGGGGGGGGGGGAATTGGTAAATAAGGCAAGATCAAGATTATTAATCAAAATGAAGGCATACAGAAATTTACTACCTTATAACTAAGCTTGCAGACATGATTATTTTTGAAACATGAATTTTCAGCGAGCTATTTTTTGTACCTTGGAAGGCTGCTTTGGTGACTACTGGGTTGTTTAAGGAAATACACTGTCAGAATATATGTATGTATATATCTGTGTACATATACTTTTTAGTATATGTACATATATATCATATATTATGTGATATATTTGTGCATATCAGGTTGTGCCAAGAGAGCTCCCAAAATAATTACAGACTCTAATTATTCTTTTCTATTCAAATAATAATTATATGTTCAGACCCTATTACTCAAGACTCTGCATATGTTTGGTGTACAAATTACATAAAACAAGTTGGCCCTGGGGGTGGGACAAGCTTACTCACTCTTGAATAACTTTCACAGTCTCAAAAGGTACTGTGAAGGCTCTCATGGGACTAAAAATGTCTATGGTCTTAAGCAGCAATGAATTCAGTAGTCTATGAGAACAACCTGCAGTCAAGGTGTACATAGCTGTGCAATAGTGGCAGCAGGTTTGTAGGGTAAGTACCTGCCTTTTGGCTTGATTTGAAGCAAAATCCATAGAGGAAATTATTCCCTAATGCTTAACATAGGATAAAACTCACAACAGTTTGGATATCATAGACACTATAGTGAAATTGAGGTCAGTTGTTGAACTGTATTGACATAGCATTGAGCTGCTCTCTGATTATAATATTTATACACCTGTATTGACACTACACTCAAACTTTAACAGTGAAGCTTCTGTTTTCAAGAAAATACTTGTAAGAGTTCACAGCAGTGTGAGATACTGAAAGCTAGTAGCATTCCAGTGTTTGACCCTGAAAGCCATTTATATCATCTTCTACAAGGATCAGGAAACATTGCAGAAGAAAAAGCAGAAAAATGTAAGATATGGAAACATAAGAAGAGCTTCAAAAATGATATTTACTTGCCAAAACATGCTCTTTCCAGTCACTGACTCAGAGCATTTACGAATACCTACGCAACTTATGCATAAGTATGTTCCCATCAATAGCCAGGCATTGATGAAGGGTGGATTGTGGAAGGGCTACCTCTAGAAGCTGAATAATTGATTAACAACAGAATCAACAAGAGTGGAAATAATTTCTTTCAATCAGGTTACCAATATTAATAAAATCAAGTGCCAATAGATAGTTCTATTCACCCAACTGGCATACAGAATAAATTTTATAAAACAAAACTAAATATCACAATCACAAAAACAAATGGGTAGAGAAAGAATTTGACAGAGATGAGAGGAATATTTGATAAGAATTTGGAAGAGTAATCATAGTATACTGTATGCCTAAATCAAATATTTAGAAAACAAAATTGATCAATATTTAATGCCTGGGGAAGAACACAGGTACATTGCCATCACAGCAATAGTCATCTCTTGAGTTCAAATATAGCTACACATTATATATTCTTTCTTTGGGTTGTAGATAGGATAAAAACTTCATATAACTTTCCAAAAATGTGTACATTATAGATAAGTAATAATTAATTGTGTTCCTCACAATCACTCGATTTTAGACCAGCTGTTGCCTACTGAGACTGAAATGCACAAAGGAATGGAAACTTTCCCTTGAAGAAAACACAGGTAATAGAGAGACTGACATAACTGGGATTTTAAAGGCAGTGCCTGAATACATATACATGCTAAGTCAAGGAAAGAGTCAAAATTACCACAACAGTGGAAGATTGAGTAGTTGGGATGAGAGTAGAATTTAGGAAAGCACAAGAGGACATTGTTTTGGTTCAGTCTTCCCTCAACCCAGTCTACAAACCTACAGTGCTGTCATGAGACTTTTATGGGTCCTTCTGCAGACATATGACATTTTTTTGGCTTTCCACCTTAAGATATAGTTACATGGTCACGGATCATAAACAATAGATAATAATTTGGGAAGAAGGTCTCAAAAAGGCATCTTACCTTGGATCTATTATTCTTATGGTAGATGTTAAGCTAGTCTGTAGCAAAGAAAAGAGTCCTCTGATCGAGTTGTCAATGTGAATAGGTCCAAGCACATAGACTGTTGAGCAACTGGTGTTTGAGGAAGAATGTTCAAAAGAGGAAGAAATATCTGTGGTTTCCTATACTTGTATCTACACTGTCACTACTTTGAGTCATGCTTTTCATGAGACTGTTCTGCACATTTGCCCTAGTTCCTATCTCCTTCCCTTTGGTCATAAGACTCCTACGACTCCACTTCCTTCTTAGTGCTTGGGTTTTCTTTAACATTTGCATCTAGACAGTGAGCAATTTCAAACCATGTGAGCCAGTTCTGAATATTTTTCAGACATAACTCTTTGAAAAACTGAACAAAAATGGAAAAATGAACATGGGGTTAATACGCAAATTCTATGAATTTGCAGAACAGTGACTTGAAATATATCAGTTATGAGTCTGAGCTTTTAAACTAGAAGCATTCCTTGAGTCAGAAACACAGCAAGTCAGAATCCCAGTATGATTTCAGGAATGCGTATCCTTTAGGCTCCTGGAACATCCTCCTGACTGCTAAGATGACCGAGAATTAGGATAACTAAGCACTCAGCAACAGGGTTTTAAAAAAATAACTCAAGATGTGGTCTGTAGCAGGGCAAGACAAACCTGCCTCTGCAAAGTTAATAATGAAAGAAACCAAAAAGGCAACAGAAATGAACAAAGCTTTGATAAGAAATGAATGAATTAATTAGCATGAGAAGGGATAAAAAAAGAAACAGATCAAATCAACAAATGTAGTTAGTTGCAGAGAGTGTTGAATAATAATGGAGAGTGACTGATATTGGAGAATACAGGAGAGAAAAGAGCCATGTCTGTCTCCTTGATGTCAAAGCAATGTCTCCTTGGTAATTCCTGCCTCACTATTTTATGATGCTATATTCTTTTATAAACTATTTTGCAAAGGCAAATTTTGTAGCTCTAGGACATTTAATTTTAAAAAATAATGTTCCTTGTATATGGATTTCATGTACATTAGTAAAATGGATGCTCTTGTAAATATTCACACATATGTGTGCACATGCTGGTAAAGGCCAGAGCTCAGCGTCTAGGGTGTGCTCTAACCATCTGCATCTTATATCTTGAATTAGGTGTCTCCACTTGAAACCATAACTTATCTGTTAAGCTATTATCTTAATTCTCTTTTCCCAGTGTCTCCAATGTGCTGATAAAATGGCAGACTACCAATCTGCATCAATATGGGGATGAAGGTTTAAACTCAGAGTTTCAAATTGCACAGAAAGTGTTTCCCTCTCTGAATCATCTCCTAAATCTAATTAGGTACATGTTTTCTGAAGGAAGAAGTCTTACTTCCCTGTATTCTAAATATAAAGGATTTTTAATAGATGGGATTATTTACTGGGTTGGCAAGTTTATTTGTATTAGGTTGTTGGTTTGGTTGTTTAGTTGTTTTCCTGGTTGAGTGGCTGGCTGGCTAGTTGTGTGGTTGGGTGTGCGTTACCCTGGATGTTTAGTTGGATGTTTGGTTGAATGGGTTGTTAGTTTATTCTTTGGTTGTTTGGTCGGTTTTTCAATCTGTTGGTTGACTTTCTTTAACCAGAATACGTTAAGATATGAATTACAATATGATTCGGTGTGCATCATCAGCTTTACATTCCATAGAAGAAAGTGTTTAATTTCATAGTCTAAAATATGATACATACTAAGTAGCAACTTAAATTCAACTACTGCATTTACTCGGTCAAAATTATTTTAAACTACTTTTATCCCCATATGATATTTTGATAGATTTTTTTTTACTTATAAAACCTGTTTATTGATCTTAGTGCTGTCAAATTTTTATGACCTCTGTAGTGCCCTTGGTATTACAATCTGCTATTTTTTGTTAAAGGGATATGAAAGAAAATATGAGTGTGTATTATAACTGTGATTCAAAACTGAATTGGTGAGAGATGTAAGATCTTATCTGAAGTGGAATTTTCTGGTTGGGTCTTCTGAGGACAGACCAGATGATTTCTAGTAATCATGAAAAAGCCTGTTGTTTCAACTGGAGTGTGCTTGCTTATGATATGAGGAAACAAAAGCTGCTGAGTAATTCAATGCCCTGTAACAACTGAAATCTACATTTCCACATATGCCATGATTTTTGTTTCTTCTTTGCTATCCCAATCTACTATACTTGGATGCACAATAAATCCTTAAGAATTTAACCCACTTCTTCCCAAGATTATTCCTATTGTCATACTTTCCATAAAGGTAACGAACCATAAACACCAGTGGTTAACTTGTAAAATTCACGTTTTAGGGATAGTGTAAGAAAGGTATCTGCACTCAAATCCAAAGCTACACTCCTTTCTGTAGCATGTATCATATCAGAAATATTTAGTCTTGATTTCCTGGTCCACTTTGTACCTCCTGTTTTGCTAAAGGATGATGGCTTGCATTACTGTGAGGCCTTCAGATGACAGTCCCCACTCTTCATTTTCCAGTGGTGAGAGTTTAGTTCATGTCTCTCTTGTACCTACAACACGCTGACCAATATTTTCCCTTACCACAGCAACCACAGCACTCTGGAAGCCTTTGTGGTCCTAGCAACCAGAACCTACTTGTTCTCTTCTACAAATAATCATCTAATGCTAACCCCCTGTTGTCTTAGTCAAAGTTTCCATTCCTGTATAAGAAAACAAATTGGAGAAGAAATGGTTTATTCAGCTTACACCTTTCACATTGCTGTTGATCACCAAAAGAAGTCAGAATTGGAAACAGGACCTGATGCAGAGACCATGGAGAGGTGTTTCTTACTAGAAAACTTTCTCTGCCTTGCTCAGCTTGGTTTTTTATAGAACCCAACACTACCAGCCTAGGGAAGGCATCAACCACAATGGGCCCTTACACTTGATCATTAATTGAGAAAATAACTTACATCTGGATCTCATGGAGACATTACCTCACATGAAGTTCCACTCTCTATGGTAACTTCAGCTGTGTCAAGTTGACACAAAAGCCAGGCAGTGCACCTGTCAGGACACTACTCTCCTTGATTATACACTCTTTTGATTAATCTATCTAATCAGCTAAATGTTCCATCTTATTCTTTTTTTCTTTAGGAACTCATAGATATCTGACAAGTATGTAGTCCATAATCTATCTGGGAATTCTAAAATTGCGGCAAAAAAAAAAAAAAACTTTTACCAAAATAAATAACAAAGGACCAAACACCAGATGTCCACATACAATCAAAAAATTAAAAATATAAAATATTTTTTACTCCTAAAGTTCCTAATCCTATCCAATGGGTATAATTTAGATGAACTTCAAGACACAGAATTCAAAAGAAGGGCACCCAGGGAGCCCAGTAGCACCACAGCATTTTCTACACATCCCATAGGGAGAGAATGATCTCCACCATCGGTTTCACCTCTGAGTATGGAGGTGAGATCTCTACCTTCTCACCAATATCTATCTAGAGAGGAACAGCTAGGAGCACATAGGGCATTCAAATGGTGGAGCAGCAGCTGGGACACGAGACTTCCTGCCACCATTTTCATCAAGGAGTCAGGGATTCTCTCAGCCTTCTGTGCACACACCCTACCAGAAGAGTGTTGGTCACCCAAGAGTACAGACACTGACTTACAGGCCCACAGTACAGGCAATATCCTGCCAAAGATAGGAAGACAAACTAACCCCCGAAATAACGAGATGGCAAAAGGCAAGTGCAAGAATCCTACCATCAGAAACCAAGGCTACTTGGCAACATCAGAACCCCGTTCTCCCAACACGGCAAGTCCCAGATACCCCAACACACCACGAAAGCAAGATATGGATTTAAAAATTCATTTCCTGATGCTGATAGAGGACTTCAAGAAGGACATAAATAACTCCCCTAGAGAAATACAGGAGAACATGGGTCAACAGATACTAGCCCTTCAAGAGGAAACACAAAAATCCCTTAAAGAATTACGGGAAAACACAAACAAGGGAAGAGACTAAACAAAAACATCTAGTATCTAAAAATGGAAGTAGAAACAATGAAGAAATCACAAAGGGAGACAACTCTGGAGGTAGAAAACCTAAGAATGAAATCAGGTGTCATAGATGCAGGTATCATCAATGGAATACAAGAGAGAATAAAGAATCACAGATGCAGAAGATATATAAAACCTTGACTCAACAGTCAAAGAAAATGCAAAATGCAAAAATCTTATAACCCAAAACATCCAGGAAATCTAGGACACGATGAGAAGACCAAACCTAAAGATTATAGGTATAAAAGAGAGCAAAGACAACTTAAAGGGACAGTAAATATCTTCAACACAATCATAGAAGAAAACTTCCATAATCTAAAGAAAGAGATTCCCATGATATATAAGAATCCTACCGAACTCCAAACAGGCTAAAGCAGAACAGAAAGTCTTCTGGTACATAATAATCAAAACACCAAGTGCACTAAAAAAAGAAAGAATATTAAAAACAGTAAGGGAATAAAGTTAAGTAACTTATAAAGGAAGACCTATCAGAATTGCACCAAACTTCTCACCAGAGATGGTAGAAGCTAGAAAATCTTGAGCAGATCTCATACAAACCCTAAAAGAACACAAAAGCCAGCCCAGACTACTATGCCCTGCAATAATCTCAATCACTATAGATGAAGAAAACTAGATATTCCACAATAAAACCAAATTCACACAATATTTTTTCACAAATCCAGCCCTACAAAGAATAATAGATGGAAAACACCAATACAAGGAGGGAAACTACACCCATAAAATGGAAGAAAGTAATCTTCTTCCAACAAACCCAAAAAAGGTAACCACACAAACATAAATAAAACAACATTAAAAATAACAGGAAGCAACAATCACAATTCCTTAATATCTCTTACTATTAATGGACTCAATTCCCAATAAAGACATAGACTAACAGAAATATTTTTCATGTAAATCTTAACTCTTATCAGAAAAATGTTTAAAAATCTACTTTCCATCAACCTAGAAATATTTTTATGCCTACCATTTTATCTGTATAATTTTCCATGAAATGGCCAATTCTAATCTTTTCTATATATTACATGAATTTTGTTAGACATATTTTCAATGTAAATCTTCAGTTTTATCAGAAAACATTTATAATTCCACTTTCAATCAACTTAGAAATATTTTTATGCCTACCAGTTTGTAAGTATAATTTCCCATGATAATATTCTATTTTAACATGCTATTCTATATTTTTCTACAAAGATGTCTGCAATAAAACCATCTGGTCCTGTGCTTTTTTTGGTTGGAAAACTTTCAATGATCACTTCTATTTCTGTAGGGGTTACGGGACTGTTTAGATAATCTATTTGATAACTTTCTAGGAAGTTGTCCATTTCCTCTAGATTCTCCAGTTGTGCTGAATATTGGTTTTTGTAGTAGGATCTGATAATTTCTTGAATTTTCTCAGATTCTGTTGTTACATCTCCCTTTTCATTTCGAATTTTGTTAATTTGGATACTGTCTATGTGCCCTCTGATAAGTCTGTCTAAGGAAATATCTATCATGTTGATTTTCTCAAAGAACCAGCTCCTGATTTTGTTGATTCTTTGTATGGTTCTCTTTGTTTCTATTTGATTGAATTCAGACCTGAGTTTGATGATTTCCTGTCTTCTACTCCTCTTGGGTTAATTAGATTCTTTTTGTTCCAGGGCTTTCAGGAGTGCCATTAAACTGCTAGTGTATGCACTCTTGAGTTTCTTTTTGGAGGCACTCGGGGCTATGAGTTTTCCTCTTAGCACTGCTTTTGTTGAGTCCCATAAATTTGGGTATGTTGTGCCTTCATTTTCATTAAATTCTAGAAAGTCTTTGATTTCTTTCTTTATTTCTTACTTGACCAAATTATCATTGAGTAGAGTATTGTTCAGCTTCCATATTTATATGGGATTTTCTTGTTTTTGTTACTGTTGAAGACCACTCTTACTCCATAGTGATCTGATAGGAGACATGGGATTAGTTTGAACTTCTTATATCAGTTGAGGTCTGTATTGTGACCAATTATATGCTTGACTTTGGAGAAGGTGCCATGGGGTGCTGAGAAAAAGGTATATTCTTTTGCTTTAGGATGAAATGTTCCCTATATATCTGTTAAATCCAATTGGTCCAAAGTTTCAATTACTTTCACTGTGTCCCTGTTTAGTTTCTGTTTTCCTGATTGGTCCTTTGCGGAGAGTGGAGTGTTTAACTCAACCACAATTATTGTATCAGGTGCAATGTGTGCTTTGAGCTTTAGTAAAGTTTCTTGTATAAAAGAGGGTGCCTCAGAATTCAGAGTTCTTCTTGCTGGATTTTTCCTTTGACCAAAAAAAAAGTATTCTTCTGTATCCCTTTTGATGACTTTAGGTTGAAAGTCAATTTTATCTGGTATTAGAATGGCTACTCTGACTTGTTTCCTGAGACCACTTGCTTTTAAAATTGTTTTCCCCACCCTGAGATTTCACCTTACACCCAGTCAGAATGGCTAAGGTCAAAAACTCAGGAGACAGCAGGTGTTGGCGAGGATGTGGAGAAAGAGGAACACTCTTCCACTGCTGGTGGGGCTATAAGATGGTACAACCACTTTGAAAATCAGTTTGGAGGTTCCTCAGAAAACTGGACATGACACTTCCGGAGGACCCTGCTATACATCTCCTGGGCATATACCCAAAGGATTCCCCAGCATGCAATAAAGACACATGCTCCATTATGTTCATAGCAGCCTTATTTATAATAGCCAGAAGCTGGAAAGAACCCAGATTCCCCTCAAATGAGGAATGGATACAGAAAATGTGGTATATTTACACAATGAAATACTACTCAGCAATTAGAAACAATGAATTCACAAAATTTTTAGGCAAATTATTTGATCTGGAAAATATCATCCTAATTGAGGTAACCCAATCACAAAAGAATACACATGGAATGCAATCTCTGATAAGTGGATATTAATTAGCCCAGAAGCCCTGAATACCCAAGGCACAAATCGCATAACAAATGACTCCCATGAAGAAGTATGGAGAGGGTCCTGATCCTGGAAAGGATTGATCTAGCATTGGAGGGGATTATAAGGACAGAGAAAAAGGAGGGAGGTGATTGGAGAAGGAACGGAGAGAAGAAGGTTTATGGGACACATGGGGAGGGGGGATCCGGGAAAGGGGAAATCATTTGGAATGTAAACAAATAATATAGAAAATAAAAATATTAAAAAAAATTGTTTTCCAGCCTTTTACTCTGAGGTAGTGTTTTTCTTTGACATTGAAGTGTGCTTCTTGTATGCAGCAAAATGTAGGGTCCTGTTTATGTATCCAGTCTGTTAGTCTATGTCTTTGTACTAGGGAATTGAGTCCATTGATGTTACAAGATATTAAGGAATAGTGATTATAACTTCCTGTTATTTTTGATGTTATTTTTATGTTTGAGTGGTTATCTTCTTTTGGGTTTGATGAAAGAAGGTTTCTCTCTTGCCTTTTCCAGGGTGTATATTTCCTCCTTGTATTGGAGTTTTCCACCTATTATCCTTTGTATGTCTGGGTTTGTGGAAAGGTATTATGTAAATTTGGTTTTATCATGGAATATCTTGGTTTCTCCATCTATGGTGATTGGAAGTTGTGCTGGGTATTGTAGTCTTGGCTGGCATTTGTGTTCTCTTAGAGTCTGTATGAGATCTGCCCAGGATCTTCTATCTATCTTGGTCTCTGGTGAGAAGTCTGGTGTAATTCTGATAGGTCTTCCTTTATGTATTACTTGGCCTTTTTCTCTTACTTCCTTTAATATTTTTTTCTTTTTTCAGTACTTTTGGGGTTTTGATTATTGTGTGATGGGAGTTATTTCTGTTCTGGTCCAGTCTGTTTGGAGTTCTGTAGGCTTCTTGTGTGTTCATGGGCATCTCTCTCTTTAAGTTAGGTTAGTTTGCTTCCATAATTTTGTTGAAGAGATTTGCTGGCCCTTTAAGTTGTAAATGTTCACTCTTATCTATACCTGAAATCTTTAGGTTTGGTCTTCTCATTGTGTCCTGGATTTCCTAGATATTTTGGGTTACAAGCTTTTTGCATTTTGCATTTTCTTTGACTGTTGAGTCAATGCTTTCTATGGTATCTTTGGCATCTGAGATTCTTTCTTCTATCTCTTGTATTCTGTTGTTGATATTTACATCTATGACCCCTGATTTCTTCCCAAGGTTTTCTATCTCCAAAGTTTTTTCCCTTTGTGATTTCTTAGTCATTTATACTTCTGTTTTTAGATTCTGGATGGTTTTGCTCAGTTCCTTCACTTGTTTGTGTTTTCCTGTAGTGCTTTAAGAGATTTTTGTGTTTCCTCTTTCATGAGTTCTGCCTGTTGACCCAATTTCTTCTGCATTTCTTTAAGTGATTTTTGCATTTCCTCTTTATTGGCTTCTCTCTGTTGAGCCATATTCTTCTGAATTTCTTTAAATGATGAGAAATATTCAGAGAGCATCTAAGTGTTATGTCTATTTAGTTCAAAATGTGAATTTAGTTTCACTATAGTGCATATGATTTCCCCAATTTTGGGTTTTGTATCTGATTTCCAATGCTAAGTAAATGCTACATTCTATGGCTTGAAATCCAATTATACTGCAATTAGTTACCTACAAAACTAAACTGCAATAATTGCAGAAGGGTATATATCTTACTTGGCAAGTTTGTCTCATACAGTGTAGAATTCATAGCTAAATAAGACCATAGATATGGTTTGTCTCGTGGGAGCCTTCATAGCATTTTCTTGAACTAAGAAAGTTAGCCAGCAGGGCAAGAAGCTTTCATATCAGCACCAGCTTATTCTATATAATTTTGACAGTCAATGTGTATGTATAGTGTCTTGAGCAATAGGGTCTGAACATATAGTTATGATGGGGAAACAAAGGGAATGTGCAGTACCTGTGCAGATTTTGGGTCTCTAGGTACTCCCTCATATTATACATACATACATAAATACATACATGCACATACATATATACATATGTGTGTGTTTGTTTGTGTGTGTGTATGCATGTATCACAAAATATCTGTCTAACAATCCATGGCTGTGCAAAGTCGATTCCCACAGGCACATAAAGTATTTACCTGCAAACTCATTTTTCTTTTTTATTTTTCTTTTTTGTTATTAATAATTTTATTGGCTATTTTGTCTATTTACATTTCAAATGTTATCCCCCTTCCCAGTGTCTCCTCTGCAAACCTCCTATCTCCTTCCCCTCCCCATGCTTCTATGAGGCGGTTCCCCCACCACCCACCCACTCTCACTTCACTGGCCTACCATTCTCTTATGCTGGGGCATTGAGCTTTCACAGGACCAAGGGCCTCCCCACCCAGTGATTCCTGATAAGGCCATCCTCTGCTACATATGCAGCTGAGCCATGTATCTCCCCATGTGTATTCTTTGGTTGACTGTTTTGTCCTTGAGAGCTGGGGGAGGAGGGAGTCTGGTTGTTGATAATGTTGTTCTTCCTATGGGATTACTAAACCCTTTAGGTCCTTCAGACCTTCCTCTATTCCTCGATTGGAATCCCAGTATTCAGTCCAATGGTTGGCAGCAAGCATCCGTGTCTGTATTGATCAGGCTCTGACAGAGCCTTTCAGAGGACAATTATACCAGGCTTCTGTCAACAAGCATTTCTGACATTAGCAATAGTGTTTGGATTTGTTGGCTGCATATGTGATGGATCCCCAGGTGGAGCAGTCTTTGGATGTTCTTTCCTTCAGTCTCTGTTCCACATTTTGTCCCTGTATTTCCTTTAGATAAGAGCAATTCCGCGTTAAAATTTTTTGAGATGGGTGGGTGGTCCCCTTTCTCAACTGGGGGCCATGCCTAACCTCCGGATATGGTCTCTGCAGCTTCTCTCTCCCTTTTGTTGGATATTTCAGCTAATGTCATCCTCATTGGGTCTTCGGAGACTCTTGTTTTACAGGCATCTCCGACTTTTTGGTGACTACTTCCAGTTCCCCATCCCCCATTGCTATATACCTGTATTCAATTTCCTAACCTTCTGAACATCTCCCCTGTCTCCTCACCAACCTGATCCTGCCCCTTTCCCCCTCCCCCTTTCCTCTTCCTCTCAAGTCCCTCCCACACTCCACCTGCCATAATTATTTTGTTCCCTCTTCTAAGTAGGACTGAAGCATTAACACTTTGGCCTTCTTGTGAGTTGTATCATGGATATTCAAAGTTGTTACATTCTTCCTTCTTTTTATATTTTTCTCCAAATGTGTTTTGTAATCCTCAAGAATGTTAGAAATTCACTTAATCTCAAAACCAAAAATTAATTCTGGGCTGAAATACTTTTAGGTCATCAGTATAGTCACTTAATAAGCATTCTTGTGTAAGGGAATGAAAATTTCCTTCATTATCCATCTTTCAGCATAATTTTATTCAAACCTACTGTGTCTTCCTTGGACAGAACTACCAGTAATGATATTTTTTTCATTCTTGTATGTATTTTGTGGTACTTACTCTAAAATATTTTCAAAAACTTTCCATTTAAATTTGTAACTACTCTGGGATTTGTCATTAATTTATTCATTTGTGAATAATTATCTATAAATTATCTATAAATAAATATAACACATATAACTTATGATTATATGTAAATATACATATATACATATACATGTATATATACTTTTTAATAATAATAAATCAGGAAACATTCTCAATTACTTGTAGGAAGCCATTAGAGATCCTCACTTGGGCTCAGAGGGCTGACAGGGCAAAGGTCCTGAGTAAAACAAAGAAGAGCCTCTCCCGTGATTGCAGGTGGAAGGAAGTCCTGAGATAACTGCCTGCAGGGTGCTCCAGACAATGCAAACATCAGGTGTCTCCACCTGAGGACCCTTATCTCTTCCCGCTGAAACTGCTAAGATTGCCCCTCCCTCCTTTGTTCTTGCCTTGAGAAGAGCTCTTTCTCTGAGAGCTTAAAACCTGTATAACCTATAACATTAAACGAAGCCTCGACAATTGAACCCCCTTGCCTGGCTCCCTTCTTTCTCTGCCCCCTTTGACCCTCAATTAGCACCTCTTAGGAACCTTAGAATAACTGGACCTGCTGGACGGGTCATAGTGGCGCCTGAAAAAGAGGCAGACACTGAGCTAACGAATGCCATTCTAGGACCGACGCCCATGGGCAAGCCCTTACTGTGGTCCCAAGAAACAGGCCGAAGTCCCCACATCGGGGCCCTTACGCTCAGTCCACAGCATACCCCCAAATACAGGAGGAAACACCAGTGCCGATGCCTTATCTAGGGCAACACCTAGGAGCACAGGATTAGACCTATGTTCATCTATCACCCGGCTTATAAGCCCCGAGGAAGGGACTGTTATTATAGAATCTGGAAAGTTTGGGCCCCCACCTTCTGGTATGTTTTTCTTGATAATTGGATGAGCTTCAAGCTCCCTTCAAGGCCTTATTATACTCCCTTCTATAATAGATGCTGACTATTCAGGAGATATCAAGTTTCTTGCCACTGCCACTAAGGGCCCACTAACACTCAGAGCTGGACAACACAATGCATAAGTGTTGCCCCTTCCTTTGATAGGACATTTTCCCCACAAAAGAGAAGGGCATGGCTCTTCCTCCCCTGGTTCTTCTGATATCTACTGGATTCAGAAGCTGACCGAGGAGAGGCCCATGATGACGCTATGGCTAGATGGCAAAGAGTTTCAGGGCCTATTGGATACTGGGACCGACCCAAAAGTGCTTTCCTCCAGGCACTAGCCTTCAGCTTGGACTCTTGAGGCCACGGTCACACATTTAAAGTGAATAGGACAGTCACAAGATACATTACAAAGTTCAAGGCTTCTAACTTGGAGGGATAAGGAAAAGAATACAGGAACAGTTAGGCCATTTGTAGTACCTAGACTCCCTGTTAAACTTTGGGGGGAGAGATATTCTATCCCAAATGGGGATGATGATGTGCAATCCTAACGAAATTATTACAAATCAAATGTTAAAAATGGGGTTCCTCCCTGGAAAAGGATTGGGTAAATATGAACAAGGAATAACAGAACCCCTGGCTCCCACCCCTAATACAGATAAGAAAGGCTTGGGTGCGGACCTTTTTTCATAAGGACTGCTAATCCCCCTGCACCCCAGGCTGATAAAATATCTTGGAAATCAAACGACCCAGTCTGGATCGATCAGTGGTCCATGCCTAAAGAAAAGGTTCAGGCTGCCCTAAGGTTGGTACAGGAACAATTATTGCTGGGGCACCTTGAACCCTCCCCCTGCCCATGGAACACTCCTATATTGTCATAAAAAAGAAAAAATGGCAACTGGAGGTTATTACAAGATCTCCAAGAGGTCAACAAAATCATGATCTCCATGAGGGCACTGCAGCCTGGGTTGCCCTCCTAAATAGCTATTCCCAAAGGCTTTCATAAAATAGTAATTGAAATAAAAGACTGCTTTTTCTCCATTCCCCTTCATCCTGAGGATTGGGCTCGTTTTGCCTTTTCTATCCCTATTACTAACCATGCAGGTCCAAATCCCCACTTTCAATGGTGTGTATTACCACAAGGAATGGCTAATAGTCCTACCCTGTGCCAACGTTATGTGGCACAGACTATAGATCCAATAAGGATATGCCATCCAATCGCCTATATCATTCACTACATGGATGATGTACTGGTTTCATCAGCCAATCTATCAGAAACCCCAAAAATAGCCCAAGAATTGGTTCTTGCCTTACAATAGAGAGGCTTTGTTATAGCTCCCGAGAAAATTCAGACACAGTTTCCCTTCTTGTTTCTGGGATTTCAACTAGGACCTATTACTGTCTGCTCTCCAAAGTTGACAATCAGAAGATCGCAATTGCAGACCTTAAATGATTTTCAAAAACTTTATGTGACATTAACTGGCTCAGACCATATCTTAAGCTGAACACTGGTGATCTTAAACCCCTCTTTGATATTCTGAAAGGCAGTGCTGATCCTTTTATTTTTTTTTTGACCCCGGAGGCTGAAAGTTCTTTAAAATTAGTGGAGCAGGCTATTAGCCAACAATTTATAGGATATTTTGACCCATCCAAAAATATTTTTTTAAATTATTTTCCCAACAACATTTACACCAATAGGCCTTCTATGGCAGAGTGGACAGCCATTTATGTGGGTTCACCTACCAGCCACTGACCCTAAAATACTCCCTACTTACCCTTCCCTAGTTTGCTAGGCCATATTTCTCAGGCTCAGAACAGCTGTCTGCTATTTTGGTCACTATCCAGAGATAATTATTTCACCCTATTCACAAGAGCAGCTTGCTTGGCTACAACAGAGAGATGATGAATGGACTGTTTTATTATCCAGCTATCAAGGGAAGTTTGATACCCACCTACCAGGAGATAAACTAATACAATTTCTCCATAACACCCCCTTTGTTTTTCCAAAAGTTATGCGATTAAAACCTATAAGGGATGTTTTAACTGTCTTTATAGATGGATCAAAAAATGGAAGGGCTTCCTTTGTCATTGGAAATTGGGCCTCTCATATTAACATGCCCTACGCCTCTACTCAATTAGTAGAATTATGAGGCACCCTTGAGGTATTTAAAACAATTGATGAGAGTTTTATTCTTTATTCGGATAGCCATTATGTAGTCAGAGCCCTCCAAGTTCTTGAAGTTGTCCTCATTATACAGCCTTCGTTACCAACCTTCTCGTTGTTTTTCGAGATACAACAGCACATAAGGGCTCGAACGAGCCCATTCTTTGTAGGGCACATAAGGGCCCATACAAACCTACCTGGTCCTCTAACTAAGGGAAACGATTTGGCTGATAAAGCTACCCGCTTAGTAGTATTGGCCTCCCTCACTGATTCACTTCGAGAGGCTCAGATGGCTCATTCCCTTCATCACGTAAATGCTCAAACATTAAGACTTAGATATAAAATAACTCAGGAACAGGCTAGACAAATTATAAAAGGCTGTAAAAAAATTGTCTAACATTACTTCCTGAGCCGCATCTGGGAATCAATCCCAGGGGCCTTGTCCCCGGAGAACTTTGGCAAATGGATGTTATTCATGTTCCCTCTTTTGGAAAACTTAAATTTGTACATGCGACTGTTGATACCTTTAGCGGATTTTTATGTGCCTCTGCACAGATGGGAGAGGCCACGAAAAATGTTATTTCTCATATGTTATTTACCCTCACTGTTATTGGCCAACCCAAAATACTTAAGACAGACAATGGGCCTGATTATACCAGTCAAAAATTTAAGCAATTTTGTTCTCAAATACAGATAAAACATACTACAGCCATCCCCTACAATCCCCAGGGTCAAGGGATTGTTGAACATGCCAATCAAACACTTAAAAATACCCTTTTAAAGCTCACTGCTCAGGAAACCCTTTATTCCTTTAAAGGCAATGTTAAGCTCCTATTATCCCATGCCCTGTTTGTTTTAAATTTTTTAACTCTAGATAAGCAAGGGCACTCCACTGCTGACTGCCTATGGCATCCCACAACAAATATGGATTATGCACAAGCCCTGGGGAAAGACCCCCTATCCGGAAGATGGAAGGGGCCAGACCCTGTTATCATCTGGGGAAAAGGGTCCACCTGTATTCATAATTCTAAAGAAGGGGAAGCCAGATGGCTCCCTGAAAGATTGATAAAGCAGTATAACAAATTCCAGGGTGGCACCTAAGAACAAAATAATTTTGTTTTTTAGAAAATGGCCTGCCGCTGGGTTGGGGTGTGCCTTCTCCTCCTACCTTGATGATCAATGGAGCATGTCACCCTACTGGACCTTCAACTACACTTGGATTGTCTGTAATGAGGCTGGTGATGTAGTAAAAGCTTCGTCCACACTTGGGGGATGTCCTTATTGTGAACCCCTATTTGTAGATTTATGCCAATAGGCCCTGGCAGCTGGAATAGCCTGGGGTACCCCCAGCCACTACATGCCACGAACTACACTGGTCAACAACCTGGAAGGTTATAGAGTTGTCCCTGGGTGTCAGAATAAATGGGCCCGATCTTTCTTGGCCGTTATACCTATTTATGTCTGCCCTGGAGGCCACCAAGACTGATCCTTAGAACAGAAATGTGGTTACCATGATAAATAACCTCCTTTTGTGCCTCCTGGGGCTGTGAGACCACAGGTGACACCTATTAGAATCCCTCCTTTTCTTGGGACCTCATTCAGGTCAAGAGATATAACCCTTCACAAGGCCAAACCTACGACCAGTGGCGAGGGAACACCCACTCAGGAGGGCCCATGCCTTACTTCCCACAATGTGAGTCCTGGTATAATACCTTACAAATAACCTTTACAGGCCAGGGAAAGAATTTGCCTTAGAAGTTTCACAGGAGCTGAGTGGGGCCTATGTACCTATAGAGCAGGCAGACACCCATGTCTTTCCTTTAAAGTGCAGTTGGAAAAGACGTTACCCTATATACATCAAACCTCCATTGGCCCTAATCATCAATTACTTAATTTTTCCCCCTTGTAACCCAGAGAAGCCCCAGAGTCTAGGAATCCATCAGCCACACAGGCTTCACATAATTCTTCCTTGACTACTTTGTTCCAACCTACCATCCCCCGTGCTATCATCTCAGGTAATTCTTTCCATCCTTAATGCATCTACCTCTGCTTTGCTCCTTAAGGAACAGAAGGCTAATTTATCAAAATATGTGGAATGCTGGATATGTTTTTCTGGCCTCTCCTCCATTCTATGAGGGTGTTGCTCTTTTTGGAAATTTTACATATACCAATGATTCTGAGGGTTTAAATGAAAATTTCTTAGGATTCACCCTCACAGAGGTATCTGGAGTAGGAAGCTGCGTTCTGGGAGAACATATGCTCCCCCTCAACAATTGTTAAAGATATGCAGCGATACCATAACTATTGACAATCATTATGAGTATTTGCTAGCCCCAAATTATACCTATTTGGCATGCTCCTCAGGATTGACTACCTATATTATAATATCTGAATTCAAACAGTGTCACGATTATTGCTTGCTGGTACAAATACTTCCAAGACTTAGCATTCATGAGCCAAGAGACCATTTAAACTTCTGGGATGATAACGTTGAGATGCCCCATAAGGGGAAGAGAGAACCTATTACGGCTGTCACCCTTGCTGTTATTCTAGGCACAGGCACCCCCTCACTTGTTACCTCTCAACAGAATCGACAACAATATCATTTACTTAGTGCTGCCATTGATGAGGACCCGGCTGAACTCAGAGATGGTTTAGCCAATTTAAAAGATTCTGTTGCCTCCTTATCAGAAGTAGTATTACAGAATAGGAGAGGTCTTGATTTGCTCTTCTTTCAACAGGGAGGACTTTGTGCAGCCTTAAGGGAAGAATGCTGTGTTTATGTAGACAAGACAGGACTGGTAGATGACAGTCTGAGGAGAGTAAAAGAGAGTCTAGAGAAACGCAGAAGCGAACGAGAACAACAGGAGTCTCGGTATAAAAAATGGTCCTACATGTCCCCGTGGCTTTCCACCCTACTACCTTCTATTCTAGGACCCTTCTTAGGGTTATTACTGTTAATCTCCTTTGGTCCCTGGGCTTTTCAACAATTAAATAACAAATAGACTCTATCCTACCCAAGAATTATGTCTTGGTACAGTATTATCGGCTGGACACAGGAGAAATGATGGACCCTGGGAGAAGAGATGGCTCGGCAGAAACAACCACAGCACCTGCCGCAGAGAGGCTTAATTTCAATAAGCTCCTTTTGGGAGACTCTGTTTGGCTCCCAATTATTCATCCCTGGGCTTGTCTGAAGGGGGAGCTGACCCAAGGTAGCCATCTTAAGGACAGGCAATTTCCTCCATCCCCTGATCAACCTAAGACATGGGGCCGTGAGGATGATAATGTAACCCTACGATGGGTAAGGCTGAGGGATAAGAAAGGTCGATCCTAAGACGAGAGACAGCTACACATTTTCAGTCTGACCCCCTTGCCCAGTATTTCTGCCCAAACCTTTCCACTTTTAATGTAAGGAAAGGGAGGAAATGGTGGGAAGCCATTAGAGATCCTCACTTTGGCCCGGAGGTCTGACAGGGCAAAGGTCCTGAGTAAAACAAAGAAGAGCCTCTCCCATGATTGCAGGTGGAAGGAAGTTCTGAGATAACTGCAAGGTGCTCCAGACAATGCAAACATCAGATGTATCCACCTGAGGACCCTTATCTCTTGCCACTGAAACTGCTAAGATTGCCCCTCCCTCCTTTGTTCTTGCCTTGAGAAGAGCTCTTCCTCTGAGAGCTTAAAACCTGTGAACCCCAGAACATTAAACGAAGCCTCGACAATTGAACGCCCCTTACCTGGCTTCCTTCTTTCTCTCCCCCCTTTGACCCTTAGGTAGCACCTCTTCAGGACCCTGGAATAACTGGATCTGCTAGATGGGTCAGTTACTCATTGTGACTCAATAGAGAAATGTACACTTGTGATGTAGCAACAGACAATAGAAAAGTACTTGATGTCATCAAAGACTATCCTGCTTTCAAATTTCAAATCTGAATTGGAGACTGAGTTGCTGTAGCCTATACATCTAGTTCTTTAAATTCTGGTCTTAGCAGGACTGAGCACTTCCTTCATAACTGTCACTTATGGTTTCCATATTTCTCCATTTGATAGTGTATTCCTGCCAGCATTGAGAGCAGCTGAAAGTCATTCTTCTTGTTCCTGAGTTCATGCAATAGAGAATAAACAGCCTTAGGACAGAAAGGAAGTTGGGTTCAGAGATCTCTTTTTGATATAACATGAGAAACTGAGTGTCCATACTGGAGACACAACTATACTAATATCCATATAGGACATAAACTGTACATTGTGCAAATAAATGCATTCTGAATATAAATTAAAGTTCCACAAATACTGGTTTAGATAAATGACTTAATCATTCTAATCCTGTTTATCCTCCTTATAAATCAGGTCGGTAATTAACACTTAGCAGGATGTTCCTGAATTGGAAAGAACATAGCATGTGCTCATGTGTTTTGTTTATTTTGTTCCAGTAACAGTATTGGAGATTTCCTAAGTAAGGATCTAAGCATCTCAACTTTGGAAAGTAACCTCAGAGCATCTAGTGAACACAATGATACTTCTGATTGTGATATCAAGTTTCAAACCATGATTTTGCTTTCCCTCATCATTTTCCTGTTTGGGATGGTACTAAATCCAATAGTTCTATGGTTGCTGGACTTCCATATGTACAGGAATGCCTTATTTGTCTATAGCCTCAACCTTGCTGTCCCTGACATTTTCTTCCTGCTTTTTCAGTTTGTATTTTGTGTTCTTGTTATCATTTACACCATTGACTCCATTTCTAATGACATCCTATCATTTTTAAGTTTTGTACCAACATTTCCATATCTTTCAAGCCTGATCATTCTCACAACCATTAGCATCAATCACTCTAATCCTGTTTATCTGCCTGTCTGTCTTGTGGCCCATCTGGTATTGCTGTCAATGTCCAAGGCATACATCAGTCATCATCTGTGTATTACTTGGGCTCTGTCCCTGGTGTTTATGTTTCTTGATGGGAAGGCATGTTTTTTACTGTTTCATGACCGTGACTCTATTTGGTGTCATACAACTGATATCATAATTACTGTATGGACAATTGTTTTATTTGTGGTTTTCTGTGGGTCCAGCCTCATTCTACTTGTTAGGATGTTCTGTGGCTCGCAGTAGATCCCTATGAGCAGGCTGTATGTGATTATTGCACTCACAGTGCTATTCTTCCTGATATTTGGTCTTCCCTTTAAGATCTACTGGCTCCTTGACCAATGGATTAAGAGCTGTCATAAATTTTGATGAAATAATTTTTCTATCCTGTATTAACAGCTCTGTCAATCCCATTATTTACTTTCTTGTTGGGTTCATTACACACTGTAGGAGATTCAAGATGAAGACTCTCAAACTATGTCTGGAAAGAGCCATACAAGACATTCCTAAAGAGGATGAATGTGTTGAGAGTGGTTCTTAAGAAAATCATGAAGAACTGGAGACAGTCCAGTGCAGCAGATAATAACTACTTTGATTAGACAGAAATGGTCTTGAGAGAGAATTTGTTTTTCTTCTCTTTGTGGGAAATTTTAATGACCTTATTTAATTTGTTACTTAATTTTCAATCATTTAAAAAATTATAATCATTGTTGTGATAGTTGAAAATACAGGAATTGTCATAAAAATACTTAATGTGCCAATTCTTTTTTTATTTAATATTTATTTTTTTATTTTTTTATTCGATATACTTTTATTTACATTTCAAATGATTTCCCCTTTTCTAGCCCCCCCACTCTCTGAAAGTCCCATAAGTCCCCTTCTCTCCCCTGTCCTCCCACCCACCCCTTCCCACTTCCCCATTCTGGTTTTGCCAAATACTGCTTCCAGTTTTCTAGGTTAATAACCACTTATTAGTGAGTGCATACCATGATTCACCTTTTGAGTCTGGGTTACCTCACTTAGTATGATGTTCTCTAGCTCCATCCATTTGCCTAAGAATTTCATGAATTCATTGTTTCTAATGGCTGAATAGTACTCCATTGGGTAGATATACCACATTTTTTGCATCCACTCTTCTGTTGAGGGATACCTGGGTTCTTTCCAGCATCTGGCAATTATAAATAGGGCTGCTATGAACATAGTAGAGCATGTGTCCTTATTACATGGTGGGGAATGCTCTGGGTATATGCCCAGGAGTGGTATAGCAGGATCTTCTGGAAGTGAGGTGCCCAGTTTTCAGAAGAACCGCCAGACTGATTTCCAAAGTGGTTGCACCATCTTGCAATTCCACCAGCAGTGGAAGAGTGTTCTTGTTTCTCCAAAACCTCGCCAACACCTGCTGTCTCCTGAGTTTTTGATCTTAGCTATTCTGACTGGTGTGAGGTGAAATCCCAGGGTTGTTTTGATGTGCATTTCCCTAATGATTAATGATGTTGAACATTTCTTAAGGTGTTTCTCAGCTCTCCAAAGCTCTTCATGTGAAAAATCTTTTGTTAGCTCGGTACTTCACTTTTTAATGGGGTTATTTGGTTCTCTGGGTTTTACTTTCTTGAGTTCTTTGTATATATCAGATATTAGCCCTCAGTCATATTTAGGGTTGGTGAAGATCCTTTCCCAATCTGTTGGTTGTCGTTTTGTCCTTTTGACAGTGTCCTTTGCCTTACAGAAACTTTGTAGTTTTATGAGGTCCCATTTGTCAATTCTTGATCTTAGAGCATAAGCTATTGGTGTTCTATTCAGGAACTTTTCCCCTGTGCCCATGTCCTCCAGGGTCTTCCCCAGTTTCTTTTCGATTAGTTTCAGTGTGTCAGGTTTTATGTGGAGGTCCTTGATCCATTTGGAGTTGAGCTTAGTACAAGGAGATACAAAGGGATCGATTCGCATTCTTGACGGAACTGAGCAAAAACTTCCAAGATCTAAAAACAGAAGTAGAAATAACTAAGAAAGCACAATGGGAGACAACTTTGGAGATAGAAAACCTTGGGAAGAAATCAGGGACCATAGACGCAAATATCAACAACAGAATACAAGAGATAGAAGAAAGAATCTAAGATGCCGAAGATACCATAGAATCCATGGACTCAACAGTTAAAGAAAATGCAAAATGCAAAAAGCTTGTAACCCAAAACATCCAGGAAATCCAGGACACAAGGAGAAAGCCAAATCTAAGGATTATAGGCATTGATGAGAGTGAAGATTTACAACTTTTTTTTTCATTTTTTTATTCGATATATTTTTTATTTACATTTCAAATGATTTCCCCTTTTCTAGACACCCCCCACTCCCCGAAAGTCCCGTAAGCCCCCTTCTCTCCACCTGACCTCCCGCCCACCCCTTCCCACTTCCCTATTCTGGTTTTACAACTTAAAAGGCCAGCAAATATCTTCAACAAAATTGTGGAAGAAAACTTCCCTAACCTAAAGAGAGAGATGCCCATGAATATACAAGAAGCCTACAGAACTCCATACAGACTGGACCAGAACAGAACTACCTCCCATCACATAATAATCAAAACCCCAAATGTACTAAACAAAGAAAGAATACTTAGGGCCCTAAGAGAAAAAGGGGAAGTACCATATAAGGAAGACCTATCAGAATTACACGAGATTTCTCACCAGAGACCATGAAAACTAGAAGATCCTGGGCGGAGCTCATGCAGACTCTAAGAGAACACAAATGCCAGCCGAGACTACTATACCCAGTGAAACTCTCAATTACTCTAGATGGAGAAACAAAGATACTCCATGACAAAACCAAATTTACACAATATCGTTCTACAATCCCAGCCCTACAAAGGATAATAGGTGGAAAACACCATTACAACTAGGGAAACTATACCCTGGAAAAAGCAGGATATTGAGCTTCTTTCATCAAACCACACAAGTATAAAATTAAAATAAAAAATGATAGGAAGCAATAACCACTACTCCATGATATCTCTTAACATCAATGGACTCAATTCCCCAATAAAAATACATAGACTAACAGACTGGTTACGTATGCAGGACCCTATATTTTGCTGCTTACAGGAAACACACCTCGGTGTCAAAGACAAAACCTACTTTAGAATAAAAGGCTGGAAGACAATTCTACAAGCAAATGGTCCCAGAAAATAAGCCAGAGTTGCCATTCTAATTTCAGATAAAATTGACTTTCAACCTAATGTCATCAAAAGAGACATGGAAGGTCACTACTTGCTGGTCAAAGGAAAAATCCAACAAGAAGAACTCTCAATCCTGAACATCTATGCCCCAAATACAAGGGCGCCCTCATTCATAAAAGAAACTTTACTAAAGCTCAAAGCACACATTGCACCTAACACAATAATTGTGGGTGTCTTCAACACTCCACTCTCATCAATGGGCCGATCAGGAAAACAGAAACTAAACAGGAAGACAGTGAAACTAATTGAAGCTTTGAACCAATTGGAGTTAACAGATATATATAGAACTTTTCATCCCAAAGCAAAAGAATATACCTTTTTCTCAGCACCTCATGGTACCTTCTCCAAAATAGATCATATAGTTGGTCACAAGACAGACCTCAACAAATATAAGAAGATTGAAATAATCCCATGACTCCTATCAGATCACTATGGAGGAAAAGTGGTCTTTAATAACAGTAAAAACAACAGAAAGCCCACATAAACATGGAAACTGAACAATACTCTACTCAATGACACCTTGGTCAAGGAAGAAATAAAGAAAGAAATCAAAGATTTCTTAGAATTTAATGAAAATTAAGGCACAACATACAAAAATCTATGGGACACAATGAAAGCAGTGCTAAGAGGAAAACTCATAGCTTTGAGTGCCTCCAAAAAGAAATTTGAGAGAGCATACACTAGAAGATTAACAGAACAATTGAAAGCCCTGGAACAAGAAGAAGCTAATTCACCCAGGAGGAGAAGACAGGAAATCATCAAACTCAGGGCTGAAATCAATCAAGTAGAAACCAAGAGAACCATACAAAGAATCAACAAAACCAAAGTTGGTTCTTTGAAAAAATCAACAAGATAGATAAACCCTTAGCCAGACTAACCAAATGGCACAGAGAAAGTATCCAAATTAACAAAATTAGAAATGAAAACGGAGATACTACAACAGAAACTGAGGAAATTCAAAAAATCATCAGATCCTACTACAAAAACCTGTACTCAACACCTGGAGAATCTGGAGGAAATGGACATTTTCTTAGACAGATACCAATTACCAAAATTAAACCAGGATCAAATAGACCATCTAAACAGACCCATAACCCCTAAAGAAATAGAAAGGGTCATAGATAGGCTTCCAACCAAAAAAAGCCCAGAACCAGATGGTTTCAGTGCAGAATTCTATCAGACCTCCAAAGAAGACTTAACACCAATACTCTTCAAACTTTTCCACCAAATAGAAACATAAGGAACACTACCCAACTCCTTCTTCGAAGCCACTATTAAGCTGATACCAAAACCACACAAAGATACAACAAAGAAAGAGAATTTCAGGCCAATTTCCCTTATGAATATTGATGCAAAAATACTAAATAAAATTCTTGCCCACCGAATCTAATGTGCCATTTCTGTTGCTGTGTTACTGAGTGCTTTACCATCTCCTTTTGATGGGACTCTTTCCAAGTATTCTGGGGATGAGGAGTGCTGTTGACCATTTTTGATCAAACCAATCTTCACTAGAAGGCAAAAGGAAGGTCAGGGAAGAGCAGCATTTCTTGATTTACTGAAATTTATAGTGCTTAAAGAATGGTTAGATGTTGCGAAAGTTATTTCAGAAAAAAATGCCTTTTTGTCAAGAGAAGTCTATTAAATCTCTATTCACCCAGTGGAGTTCTCATCTTCAAGTTCACTGTATCTTTTATTTTCAGCATTGGAAGAGGGCTGTCAGGTTTTGTAATGAGATACATCAACATCCATGAGCAACTGAAGGTCGAAAGAGACTGTCCTCTGTGGTTTTCTCTTTTCACAATGCCATGCTCAGTATCCCATGGTAGAGTATTGTCTCTTTCCTATCTTGTCTTTGCCATGATGAGCCTTCTTTCTGAATGTTTAATTACCTCATGAAAAATTGCCAATGAAGTCCTCTAGACTAGGTTCCCTTGAAATCAAACCTATATGAAGTTTACAACATTCTCTTTAACCAACAGCATTTATTACTTAAATTGTGCACACTTAAGAATATTTTCTATGAAATGATATTCCAATTTTAAAGTTACACTATGTTCTATTTTCAATTGAAGCAAAATTAAGTGAACACAGTATGGTTTAATCAAAGCAGAAGAGTTCAATACATTTTCTTAAGCGAATATGACTATAAAAGTCCAACGTATTCATGCAAAATGTATCTCTCCCCATTTTCATTCCCTTTTGTCATAACACTTTGCCTCAGAGATTAGCACTGTCCATATTTCTGTTCTAAACTAAAATTTAGAGTGAAAAGTGAAGGAATATATCATGAAGATTGGCATGGATGTGGTCAAAAAGTTGTTATTGTTGAACAAACTAACTTAACACCATTTCACTTATAAACTAATATTTTTCCTGGTGGCAAAAAAGAATAATTGGAAACAGTGATATATGCAATGCACTGTTATTTCATAGAAATTTTATGCTGTTCATTTCGGTGGTGGTTTGAGTGAGACTAGCCTACATGGGCTCATTTACTTCAATTTTGGCCCACACATGGTGAGGCTGTTTGAGTATGATAAAGAGATAGGACTCATTGGAGGAGATGTATAACTGCGATTATATTTTGAGTTTCAAAAGCAGATCCTATTTCTATACCTTGCCCTGTGTGCGAGTCTCTCTCTCTCTCTCTCTCTCTCTCTCTCTCTCTCTCTCTCTCTCTCTCTCTCTCTCTCTCTCTCTGTATCTATCTCTCTCTCTCTCTCTGTGTGTGTGTGTGTGTGTGTGTGTCTGTCTGTCCATGTGTCTTTCTCTCTGTCTATATTATGCTTGTGTATCAGACATTCAATATTATCGATTTCTACAATGTCATCCTTACATATTTTTTGCCGTACTGCCATGTTCTCTGTTATAGCCATGGATCCTGACCCTTGGGTATCATGAGCACTTAATTGGGTTTTTTAGAAGTTTCCTTGGCCAGGGTAAGCAAAAATTAACCAATACAAAAGTTATTACAAAAGATTGAGATATTGCTGTGATCGGCTTAACTATGCTGCATTTAGAGATAATGTGGAATAATTGGGGATATTGAACTAGGAAAGCAATTTAATGTTATAAATGGCTTTTAAGTAGATGATTGGAAGATAGTTGTGTTGCATACAGTATGGACTATAAACATCAACTCAATAGATGTTAGAAGAGAAAAATGATCTTCCTGTGCTAACGTCCATTATTGTGATATTTTGCAATGCTTTTTGCCCCCATCCTAAAATGTTAGTGAAGCTAAATTAGAGCAAGTATGGCTTGAAGAAGTCAGCAGGATGGTATAACTGTCAAAGAGAGCTGCATAGAGAAAGCAAAATCAGTTCAAGAGAGAGAAGTGTGCTGCAAGCCTAGAGCTGAAAGTACAGAAATCTTATCAGCCTATTGACATGCAGACATGTGGTTGCAGAATTTGGAGATTGCCTTGCTAGATTTTGATTTGCTCTCACCTAGTGTATCATCACTTGCCCCCATTCCACCTTCTTGGAACCGTAATGGGTGATCTATGCCTCTGTATTTTGGAAACATTTTCTTTGTTTTTGATTTGGCAATGAATTATAATTAAAAGATTGCCTTAGCCTCAGAAAAGACTTTGGACTTTTTAAAGAGTGTTGACACTGTTAGACTACAGGAAGATTTACAGTTGGACTAAACACAGTTTCAATTATAACATACCTACAAGTATGGAGGCAGGTATCAGTGAGTCACTTGTGCTGGTTTGAATGAGAATGTTCCAAATAGGCTCTTGTATTTGAATGGGTGGTCCAAAGTTGGGTCAGTGTTGTCAGAAAGATCATGATGTGAGGCCTGGTTGGAAGAAGTCTGTGACTGGGGTGAGCTTTTGAGATTTAAAAATCTATTCCATTCCAGTTGGAACTCTCATTGTCTATCTTTCTCTGTTTTTGTCTTGTCTCTCTTTCTTTCTAAGTTTCTCTGTCTGTAGTTTTATCCCTGTCTCTGTCTGTCTCTGTTTCTGTGTGTCTCTCTATGTGTCTCAGTCTCTTTTCCTCTGTCTCCTCTGTCTCTTTCTCTCTGTCTCCTCTGTCTCTTTCTCTCTGTCTCCTCTGTCTCCCTGTCTGTCTCTGTCTCCCCTGTCTCCCTGTCTGTCTGTCTCTGTATGTCTCTGCCTCTCTATCTCTATCTCTCTCTGTCTCTCTGTCTCTCTCTGTCTCTCTCTCTCTGTCTCTCTGTCTCTTTCTCTCTCTCTCTCTCTCTCTCTCTCTCTCTCTCTCTCTCTCTCTCTCTCTCTCTCTCTCTCTCTCTCCATCACTATATCTCTGCTTCATGCTTACATGAAGGATACATGTCAGGTATCAGCACTTGTCCACTGTCATGCTTGTCTGTTCCCATGCACTCACCCATGATAGTCATGTACTCTAACACAAGGATTATCAGTTCCCAAATTAAATGTTTTCTTTGATAAATTTCCCTGTTCCTAAAGTCTCATCATAGCCATAAAAATGATCTAAGATGAGGATTTTACTTCATCTTACATTTATGGTTCACAATATTATTGATCTCTGCTTTGTGTTCTCCATCCTCTCTCTTCTCAGCAAAATACATGTTAACCATTATGATGCTTTTCTGTATATATTGAGTGCAAATTACACTCCATTTCTGAATGAGATTATGTTAATATTTTCTCCTTACATTCTTCTAAATAGGTAATCCTAGCCCTGTAAGGTAACTGGAAATGAGCTAATTATTCGCTTATCTTGCTTCTGTAAACTGCTTACGCCATTACCCACATCCAGAAGTTCACGCAGCTATAGAAGATAGGAAACTAATTGGTCCACTGAGAGTGGACTCCGATAATTTAAACTGATTAGCCTAAAAACTATAGAGTGGTACAAATCAATTGGTTCGCACTATGCGGGCTCTCGATGCTAAGGAATGATCGGCTTGTGATTCTCGGGCTTTGTTGTCAACTTATAAAAGCTGTCACAATTCTGCACTCGGGGTCCACAGTCCTCTAACCCTGCTTGGTATACGGCTGTGGAACGCAGAATTCTGGAATAAAAAAATCTTCTTGCTATTGCATCGAGACCATTTCTTGCAAGTGATGTGAGTGTCGCCTTCCGAGGTGTGGGACACTGGGGCGCCCTCGGTTTTTGGGGGGGGGGGGTCTTACAATATCAAAGCATTAGGTATATTCCAGAAGTACTCATTGAGACTGGACTCCATAGTTTTGCATTTTGATTGGTTGTGGTCTTCCATATTAGTCTTCCTCTGTTGCAAAGAAAAGTTTATTTGATGAGGGGAAGCATTGAAGACCATGCTCATCAGTGGTTATAAGCACAAAAATCTATAATATAGTTAAGAATTATCCTGGACTAGTAACTTTGTAGTCAAAGGTTCTTTTCCTGTAATAAAGGCCTGTAATTTTTACTATAATAAAGGCCTGTTATAAAATTGTATGTATAATATACAATACAAGATTTAAAATCCTAGCTTCTTATATTGAAGCAGAGACAAAACATTTTTTCTCACATAAGGTATGGCTATCAGCCATTACTTGAGGAAAACCTTTCCAATGAGATTCCTTTATTGTTTTTTTTTTTTAATTAGCTCATTAGAAGCAAATGCTTTTATAATTATCAGGTTGCAAAGCAAAAAACAACCTTCTGAATCCATAATAATTTTGTATGGAGTATAAAGGCCAGATTTTAATGCCTTTAAACTGTATTTACAACCACACCTGAATAGATCTGTCAGTAAGGTTGTTTTTGGCCTGAAACATTCTAGGTGGGATTTTCAAGACAAAAACAGTGCTTTACAAGCCTCCACTGAGGCAGCACTGAGCTTTGCATTGACTCAAATGTAAATATTTTCTAATCTGAGCCTATTGTCAAAATCAGACCCAATACCCACCTGTCCAACAGGGCAGCAGCCTGCAACCAGACCCCATTGTATGTCCAATAACTAAAGGAACATTTGAGGGTTTCCTGAAAATTTTTATTAGCTAATCTTAATCATCTTATCTACAAATTTTTAAAGTTTTAAAGTAGCCAGTTTGATACCAAATAAATTTCCACTGAGATCTCCTTTCCAATCTTGGGAGGGGATGGCATTAAATTTTGTTGCTACCACTATATCTGATAAACTTGTGAAAAAGTGGCAACAAGCCTATACTGGCCACAGCTGTTTTTAACATTTAACACTCTTGAAATTATCTTAATTAAAAATTATGGGTGAGTTAAGAATTGTAAGCCTTCAATCATACTGCAAACTGCAGTCAATGGTACATTGGATGCTATTAACCATAATTCTTAACTTTCTCTTACAATGTTAGAGCATCACTACAACATTGGAAAGCAAAATCCAATTTCAAACAATCTATTTTCTTTAAAATCAATAACAAAAGCATTACTTTCTTCCTTTTATTTTTATTTTTTTTTATTTTCTACATTCTCTGTTTACATTCCAAATGCTTTCCCCTTTCCCGGCTCTCCCCTCCCCATATGTCCCATAAGCCTTCTCTCCACCATTCTCCAATCACCTCCTTCTTTTTCTCTGTACTGATACTCCCCTAAAATGTTGGATCAGGCCTTTCCAGGATCAGGGCCCTCTCCTTACTTCTTCATGGAAGACATTTGATATGCTACTTGTATCTTGGGTATTAAGAGCTTCTGAGCTAATTAATATCCACTTATCAGTGATTGCATTCCGCATGTATTCTTTTGTGATTGGGTTACCTCACTAGGATGATATTTTCCAGTTTCAAACATTTGCCTAAATATTTCATGAAATCATTGTTTTTAATTGCTGAGTAGTATTCCATTGTGTAAATATACCACATTTTCTGTATCCATTCCTCCTTTGAGGGACATGTGGGTTCTTTCCAGCTTCTGGCTATTATAAATAAGGCTGCTATGAACATAGTGGAGCATGTGTCCTTGTTGCATGCTAGGGAATCCTCTGGGTATATGCCCAGGAGTGGTATAGCAGGGTCCTCCAGAAATGTCATGCCCAGTTTTCTGAGGAACTGCCATACTGATTTCCAAAGTGGTTTTACCATCTTGCAATACCACTTGCAGTGGAGGAGTGTTCCTCTTTCTCCACATCCTCGCCAGTACCTGCTGTCTCCTGAGTTATTAAACATAGCTATTCTGATGGGTACAGGGTGAAATCTCAGGGTTGTTTTGATTTGCATTTCCCTAATGACTAATGATGTTGAGCATTTCTTAAGGTGCTTCTCGGCCATGCAAATTTCTTCAGGTGAAAATTCTTTGTTCAGATCTGTACCCCATTTTTTAATAGGGTTGGTTGGTTCCCTGGGGTTTAACTTGATTTCTTTGTATATATTGGATATTAGCACTCTGTCAGATGTAGGGTTGGTGAAAATCTTTTCCTAATTTGTTGGCTGCCATTTTGTCCTATTGACAGTGTCCTTTGCCTTACAGAAACTTTGTAATTTTATGAGGTCCCATTTGTCAATTCTTGATCTTAGAGCATAAGCTATTGGTGTTCTGTTCAAGAACTTTTCCCCAGTGCACATGTCCTTAAGGGTTTCCCCCAGTTTCTTTATTAGTTTCAGTGTGTCTGGTTTTATTTGGAGAACCTTGATCTACTTGGAGTTGAGCTTAGTACAAGGAGATAAGAATGGATCAATTTGCAATCTTCTGCATGCTAACCTACAGTTGAAACAGCATCATTTGTTGAAAAGGCTATCTTTTTTCCACTGGATGTTTTCAGCTCCTTTGTCGAAGATCAAGTGACAATGGGTGTGTGGATTCATTTCTGGGTCTTCATTTCTATTCCATTGGTTCACTTGCCTTTTGCTGTGCCAATACCATGCAGTTTTTTAAAACTATTACTCTGTAGTATTGCTTAAGGTCTGGGATATTGATTCCCCCTGAAGTTCTTTTAGTGTTGAGAATAGTTTTAGCTCTTCTGGGTTTTTTTTGTTATTCCAGATGAATTTGAGAATTGCTTTTTCTAACTCTATGAAGAACTGAGTTGGGATTTTGATGGGGATTGTGTTGAATCTGAAAATGCTTTTGGCAAGATGGCCATTTTTACTATATTAATCCTGCTAATGCAAGAACATGGAAGATTTTTCCATTTTCTGAGGTCTTCTTCAATTTCCTTCTTCAGAGACCTGAAGTTCTCGTTTAAAAGATCTTTTACTTATTTGGTTAGAGTCACACCAAGATACTTTATGCTGTTTGTGGCTATTGTGAAGGGTGTCATTTCCCTAACTCCTTTTTCAGCCTCTTTATCATTTCAGTACAGGAAGGCTACTGGTTTGCTTGAATTGATTTTATAACCAGCCACTTTGCTGAAGTTGTTTATCAGCTGTAGGAGTTCTCTAGTGAAGTTTTTTGGGTCATTTAAATATACTATCATATCATTTGCAAAGAGTGATAATTTGATTTCTTCCTTTCCAATTTGTATCCCTTTGACATCCTTATGTTGTCTAATTGCTGTAGCTAGAACTTCAAGTACTATATTGAAAAGATATGGAGACAAAGGGCAACCTTGTCTAGTCCCTGATTTTAGTGGGATTGCTTCAAGTTTCTATCCATTTAGTTTGATATTGGCTACCGGTTTGCTGTACATTCCTTTTAATATGTTTAGGTATGGGCCTTGAATTCCTGTTCTTTCTAAGACTTTCAGCATGAAAGGATGTTGAATTTTGTTAAATGCTTTTTCAGAAGCTAATGAAATGATCATGTGTTTTGTTCTTTGAGTTTATTTATGTAGTGGATTGCATTGATGGATTTTGTTATATTGAACCATCCCTGCATCCCTGGGATGAAGCCTACTTGATCATGGTAGATGAGCATTTTGATGTGTTCTTATATTCGGTTGACAAGAATTTTATTTAATATTTTTGCATCGATAGTCATAAGGGAAATTGGCCTGAAGTTCTCTTTCTTTGTTGGATCTTTGTGTGGTTTTGCTATCAGCGTAATTGTGGCTTCATAGAATTAGTGTTCCTTCTGTTTATATTTTGTGGAATAGTTTGAAGAGTATTGGTGTTAGGTCTTCTTTGAATGTGTGATAGAATTCTGCACTAAACCATCTGATCCTGTGCTTTTTTCCAATGGAAGACTTTCTATGACCTTTTCTATTTCCTTAGGGGTAATGGGTCTGTTTAGATGATTTATTTGATCCTGATTTTATTTTGGTGTTTGATATCTGTATAGGAAACTGTCCATTTCCTCCAGATTCTCCAGTTGTGCTGACTATAGGCTTTTATAGTAGGATCTGATGATTTTTTTTGAATTTCCTCAGTTTCTGTGGTTATATCTCCCTTTTTATTTCTAATGTTGTTAATCTGGATACTGTCTCTGTGCCCTTTGGTCAGTCTGTCTAAGGATTTATCTATCTTGTTGATTTTCTCAAGGAACCAGCTCATGGTTTTGTTGATTCTTTGTATGGCTCTCTTTGTTTCTACTTGATTGATTTCAGCCCTGAGTTTGATGATTTCCTGTCCTCTACTCCTTTTGGGTGAATTAGCTTCTTTTCGTTCCAGGGCTTTCAGGTGTTTCCTTAAGCTGCTAGTGTAAGCTCTTTCCAGTTTCTTTTTGGAGGCACTCAGGGCTATGAATTTTCCTCTTAGCACTACTTTCATTGTGTCCCATAGATTTGGGTATGTTGTGTCTTCATTTTCATTACATTCTAAAAAGTCTTTGATTTCTTTCTTTCTTCCTTGACCAAGGTATCATTTAGTATTGTCCAGTTTCCATGTGTATGTGGGCTTACTGTTCTTTTTGTTGCTATTGAAGACCACTTTTACTCCATAGTTATCTGATAGGAGGCATGGGATTATTTCGATCTTCTTATATTTGTTGAGGTCTGTCTTGTGACCAATTATATGATCGATTTTGGAGAAGGTACCTTGAGGTGCTGAGAAAAAGATATATTCTTTTGCTTTAGGATGAAATGTTCTATATATATCTGATAACTCTAATTGGTCCAAAGCTTCAGTTAGTTTCACTGTGTCCCTGTTTAATTTCCGGTCTTCTGAGCAGTCCATTGATGAGAGTGGAGCGTTGAAGTCACCCACAACTATTGTGTTAGGTACAATGTGTGCTTTGAGCTTTACTAATGGTTTTTTTTTTTTTTTTTTTTTTTTAATGAATGAGAGTGCTCTTGCATTTGGAGCATAGATGTTCAGGATTGAGAGTTCTTCTTGTTGTATTTTTCCTTTGACCAGCAAGAAGTGTCACTCAGTGTCTCTTTTGATGACTTTAGGTAGAAAGTCAATTTTATCTAATATGGATGGAGAGAAGAGGACTTATGGAACATATGGGGCGGGGGGCTTGGAAAGGGGAAGGCTTCTAGAATGTAAACAAAGAATATAGAAAATTAATAAAAAAGAAAAAAAGAAAAGAAAGGTGGAATGGGGAAGGGGAATTGCATGATGGGGTACTGGGGAAAGAGAAAGGGCAGATTTGGGGTTGTAAAGTGAATAAATAAAATTTAAAGAATCAAAAAAAAAAAAAAAAAGAGTGGCTACTCCAGCTTGTTTCCTGAGACCATTTGCTTGTAGAATGGTCTTCCAGCCTTTTACTCTAAGGTAGTGTTTGTCTTTGACACTGAGGTGTGTTTCCTGTATGCAGTAGAATGTAGGATCCTGTTTACGTTTCCAGTCTGTTAGTCTATGTTTTTTTTATTTGGGAATTGAGTCCATTGATGTTAAGAGATATTAAGGAATAGTGATTATTAGTTCCTGTCATTTTTAATGTTATTTTTTATATTAGATTGGTTAACTTCTTTTGGGTTTGATGAAAGAAGGTTACTATCTTGCTCTTTCCAGGGGAAAGGTTCCCTCCTTGTATTGGTGTTTTCCTCCTACTATCCTTTGTAGAGCTGGGTTTGTAGAAAGATATTAGTTAACCTTGGTTTTGTCATGGAAGATCTTGGTTTCTCCATCTATGGTGATTGAGAGTTTTGCTGGGTATAGTAGTTTTGGCTGGCATTTGAGGTCTCTTAGAGTCTGCATGAGATTTGCCGAGAATCTTCTAGATTTCATAGTCTCTGGTGAGAAGTCTGGTGTGATTCTGATCAGTCTTCCTTTATATGTTACTTGGCCTTTTTCTCTTACTGCCTTTAATATTCTTTCTTTGTTTAGTACATGTGGGGTTTTGATTATTATGTGATGGGAGGTATGTCTGTTCTGGTCCAGTCGGTTTGAAGTTCTGTAGGCTTCTTGTATATTCTTGGGCATCTCTCTCTTAAGTTTAGGAAAGTTTTCTTCAATAATTTTATTGAAGATATTTGCTGGCCCATTAAGTTGTAAATGTTCACTCTCATCTATGCCTATAATCCTTAGGTTCGGCCTTCTCATTGTGTCCTGGATTTCCTGGATGTTTTGGGTTGCAAGCTTTTTGCATTTTGCATTTTCTTTACATGTTGAGTGCATGGTTTCTATGGTATCTTCAGCATCTGAGATTCTTCTATCTCTTGCATTCTGTTGTTGATATTTGCATCTATGGCCCCTGATTTCTTCCCAGGGTTTTCTATCTCCAAAGTTGTCTCCCTTTGTGATTTCTTAGTTGCTTCTACTTCTGTTTTTAGATCCTGGATGGTTTTGCTCAGCTCATTCATTTGCTTGTTTGTGTTTTCCTGTAATTCTTTAAGAGATTTTTGTGTTTCCTCTTTCATGATCTCAGCTTGTTGACCAAAGTTCTCCTGTATTTCTTTAAGTGATTTTTGCGTTTCCTCCTTATTGGCTTCTATCTTTTGACCCATATTCTCCTCAATTTCTTTTAATGATTTTTGTGTTTCCCTTGTAAGGGCTTCTAACTTTTGGTCCATTTTCTCCTGAATTTTTCTGAGAGATTTATTTATGTCCTTCATGTGTTCCTGTACCAGCATCATGACCAGTGATTTTAAGTCCAAATCTTGTTTTTCTGGTGTGTTGGGGTATTCAGGACTTGCTGTTAATGGGGAATTGGATTCAGATGCTGCCATATTGCCTTGATTTGTTAGTAACATTCCTACATTTGCCTTTTGCCATCTATTTCTCACTGGTGTTAGTTGGTCTTGTTGTCACTGGCTTGTGCATCAACCTCCTTTGAGCCTGTAAGGCTCTTTCCACAACACTTAATGGCTGGGTTTCCCTTGGCACAGATTGCTGATATGCTGCCCTCCTCTTGTGTGGTGTTTGAGCCCTGGTGTGTCCTGTCCCAAACAATGTTATGCTCGTGTTATCTCTGTGGACTGAACCTGGTACTGTCCGTCCGCTCTGTCAGGGAGCGAAGATGGCAGCAGGGATTCTGCAGGGCACTGGCCCCATGCCTGACTGGCATGCAGAGGAACCACTGCTCTGCCCAGGTCCTGGGCACAGGCAGCAGCCAGCAGCTCGGCAGTCTGTGTCCCCAGAGGTCTTAGGCTCGGGATAGCTCAGTACCTGTTGTTGCCTGTCCCATCCAGCTGGGGACAAAGATGCAGGCTTCAACCTTTACACGGGTCAGAGTACCCGCGCCAGGCTGTCACACAGATGAACCACTGCTCTCCCAGGTCCTGGGCGCAGTCAGCAGACTTCAGATTGGTTGTCTGCGTCCCCAGAGGACTTAGACTCAGGATAGCTCAGTACCTGGGGTTGCCTGTTCCGTCTGGCTGGGGACAAAGATGGTGGCTCCAACCTCTCTGCAGGGCAGAGTACCCACACCTGACTGGGACACAGATGAACTGCTGTTCTCCCAGGTCCTGTGCAAAGGCAGCAGCCAGCAACTCAGTTGTCTGCATCTCCAGAGGTCTTAGACTCAGGATAACTCAGTACCTGGGGTCTCCTTTCCCATCTGGCTAGGGACAAATATGGTGGCTCTGACCTTTCTGCAGGGCAGAGTACCTGCACCTGGCTCGCACACAGAGGAACCACTGCTCTTCCAGGTCCTATTCGCAGGCAGCAGCCAGCAACTAGGTTGTCTACATCACCAGAGGTCTTAGACTCGTGATATCTCAGTACCTGGGGTCACCTGTTTCATCAGGCTGAAGGCAAAGATGGTGGCTCTAACCTCTCCACAGGGCAGAGTACCCGCACCTGGTTGGGACACAGATGAACGGCTGCTTTCCCAGGTCCTGGGTGCAGACAGCAGCCAGTAGATTGGTTTTCTGAATCCGCAAAGGTCTTAGAAAGCATTACTTTCACATTATAAATTTTGTCTGACAGTTCTTATGTTTGAATGCATGACAGTGTAACTTATAATACCTCATTAAAGAGACATTGGTTTAAATCTTATCCCTTATAACTCTAATTTCTAGAATAAGAATTACATAAAATATTATGCCAATTTAGAAGTATCTTTAGAAGACTGTTTTTCCTGGGTTGGGTGATACCATGTGTTATTTAAGATGACTCCAACCCTGTTACCAATTTTAAACTAACTTTTTGTTACCAATGTAATAATTTTTAATTATGTCCAATAACTTATAAGCCAATACTCTACAGTCAAAACATGTAAAACACAGTTATACCTTTAAGAACAATCAGAAACAAAAATGAAAGAACTACATGAATCTTATAAACTTAAACCAAACAACTTTTTTTCCCAGCTGTAATATCAAGAGAAAACGTACTTTGGACCCAGTTATCACAATTGTAGAGATTTCTCTAGGAGAAATAACCTTCAGCCTACTTGCCCTAAAATTTGAGAAGCTGCTGACCCTTTGAAAAGCAGCCTTTTCTCCAGCTGTGTTTGACTCCTAGTAAGAATGTGGGGCAGCTTAAATCAGCCTCCACTGTGTAAACTGAGACTGGATTAAGAGATGGACTGCCAACAGATAAAGCTTTTACCATTTATTTCAAGAACAAACATAAAACAAAATTCATTCAAACAATGAAACAAACACAGACACAATTTGACATGTGGACAAATTGGTGCACAAAAGACAAACAATATACGAGAAAGGAAGAGCACTCGTTGTACAGTACTAAGCATATCTCCAGTGGGGTCCATACAGGAAGCAGGATGTCCCCAAATTTCCCCTTTTCCCTAGGAGAGTTTTCAAATCCATTTTCCTTCTCTCTTTCTCTTTCACTCTAATGTTTCTAAAATCAGTTTGTTGTTGTTGATGATGATTTTTGTTTTTTCCACTTTATTTTATTTTATTTATTTTATTTTATTTTATGTCCTATTCCTCTTGCCTGATGCAGTTCTAGACTGCAGACAATTTGTCTAATAAAATTTGCTGTCCCAATTCACTATCAGAACCTAGCTGATCTCAGCATTGGGCCTATGCTGATTTATTCTAGCCTGTATCCCTTTTGCACCCCTGCAACAACAGCCTTCAATAAGTGACATTTATAGTGTATAACATTAATGCTCTATGTTGCTTACCATGCCAGATACATAACTTTTTTTTTTAATTCCTGTGGGGATCCACTCAAGATAGCATCCCTCAGTTGGTCTCTCCATTTCCAGGTCCCTGTTCAGGTGCCAATCTGTAGCTGTCCACAGTTCTATCGAATGGGTTACCTGGAAGGAAAGCTGGGGACGGAAAAGAACGGGTCTGTGAGAGGAAAAGAAGGCCAAGACAACAGCTGCTGTTAAAAGTCTCAAGGTTTAATGGAGGACTACAAATATAAAGGTGGGGGGAACCCTTCCCCCAAAGGCTGGAAACTTGTCCATAGAACCGGTTTGCTTGCTCAGCAGATGGCTAGTGTCTCTTCGAAAACTGCAGGTCTTTGAAGAACAATGGGCTTCACCTTGGTCTGAACACTCAACACTAGGTGTGTGTGTGGGGGGGGGGTGCGGGGAGGGCATTATGGCTAACACAGGAATTCCCACCCAAAAGCTGGGATAGGAACTTCACCTTGGTCAATGTCAAGTTACTGCTAGGTGGCATGGCACCCCAATAAGACTCTCTACACCACTCCACATTTCTGAACAGTACACTATTGTCAGTGATACTACAAGTTTGTATACCAACAGAAATGTAAGTATGTATTTTTGATTTTGAGCCCATTTCAGGCCTTCCTTCTGAAGCTCAGTGTTAGGCAGAGACCCTCTTGACTTTCTCCAAATCAACATTCACAGGTGGCCCTCTAAAATAGCATTAGCAGAAAGGAAAAAATCTTCATCTAATACACAGCCTCCGGTGGAGAGTTACAGAATGATTGAGAGGCAGGACTTTATTTACTGTTGAGAATGCAAGAACAGGAGAGGGCTTTGTTTAGAGTTCAATGTCAAGCATTTCACAAAATGATCTAGTACTAGAAGTAAAGCAATCTTGGTAAATAAGCAGGAATGGAAACACAGATGTCTGGGAAATCATTTAACTAAGATGGAGGCCCTCACAGGATAGGATTGAGTATCGACCTTCATCATAGTGAATTCTATTTTACACACAGGCACCCTTGCATAGAATGTGAGTGTTGCTGTTCTTATGAGACTCAAGTACATATATGCTCTACTATGTTCATAGAAGTTTTATTCATTATAGCCAGAAATAGGAAACAAGTCAGATGTCCCTCAACTGAAAAATATATAAAGAAAATGTGGTTCATTTACATAAAAATACTATTTAGCTATTAAGAACAAGGACATCATGAATTTTGTGGTCAAATAAATAGAAAGTAGAAGATACGCTGAGTAAGGTAATGAAGACGCAAAAGGACATGGGTGGTATGTACTCACTTGTAAGTGGATATTAGCTATAAAGTACAGGATACACATGCCACACTCCACAGACCCAAAGAAGCTAAACAAGAAGGAAGATCCAAGTAAGGATCCATTAATCTCACTTAGAAGGTCGAATAAAATAGTCATAGGAGGCAGATGGAGGGAGGGAAATGGGTAGGAGAGGGGATTGGCAGGAGAATAGGGTGGCTTCAGGATCAGGTGATGGAAGAGACAAGAAAGAGGCCCAAGAGGTTAGTTAGAAGAGCAAACAGAAATCAGTGTGTAGCAGAAGGACAGAAAGGGGGCTATGGGGGGGGGATAGGGGATGGAAGGATTGGATGTAACTCAAGAACATAACAGTGACCTGGGATGGGGAGACTTCCAGAAGTCTCCAGGAGTGACTTTATCTGAGACTACTAGCAGTCTGGGATATGAAACATGAACTGGCCATTTCCTATAGCCAGACGAGATACCCAGTGGAGGGATAAGGACACCGACCTGTCCACAAAAGTTTTGAGCCAAAATTTTGACCTCTGTAAAATTATGCAGGGACAAAGATGGAGCAGAGTCTGAGGAAATAGACAACCAATGGATGGCTCAACCCGTTAGAAGCATCCCATTAGTAAGAATCAAACTCTGACACTATTTTTGCCTATAAGAGCCTAGATTACTGTCTTCTGAAAGGATCTAGACAGCAGCTGACTAAAATATATGTAGATACCCACAGTCAAACAATGGACAGATCTCAGAGTCCTGTGGAAAAGTTGGAGAAAGGATTGAGGGTCCCAGAGGGGACAGAAACTCCACAGGAAGACCAACAGAGTCAACTAACTTGAAACCCTGGGGACTTCCAGAGACTGAAGCACCAATCAAAGAATATACAGGCAACTGACCTATCAACCCTCACATAGGTAGCACATGTGTAACTCAGTCTTCATGCAAGTACCCAACAATTGGAGTAGGGGCGATCACTAAATCTGTTACCTGCCTGAGGATCCTGTTCTTCTTGTCTGGCCTCAGTGGGAGAGGATGTACCTAGTACTCCAGTTTTGATGTGACACGGTGGGGTGATAACCAGGGGGTGATACCACATCTCATATCCGAAAGAGTAGGGTCATGGTGGGAGGGACTGGTAAGCAGAAGACCTGGAGAAGATGGGGCAGCAATCAGGATGTAAAGTGAATAACTAAATATATTAATGAAAAAGGCACTAATCATCACACCCTGTCTTTTATAAGCCTTGTTTTTAAATTAATTACTTAATTTACATACCACACTCTGTCCCTCCTTTACCCTCTCAAGGAGTCCCTCTACCCATCCCTCCCACCTTCTCCTCCAAGAGAGTATGGACCCCTGGGTATTCCCCTATGCTGGTGCATCAAGTCTCCACAGGCTTAGGCCTGTCCTCTTATTGAGGCCAGATAGGACTGTTGGTAAAGTGATTCCCTGGTCAGACAACAGCTGTAAAGATAGCTCTTGTCCCAGTTCTTGATGGATACATGGAACCTGGGTGGCATTCCTGGTACACATGTTCTGGGAGCCACATTCCAACCCATGTTATGCTCTTTGGTTGGTTGCTCAGTCTCTGATAGCTACCATTAGTCCAAGTTAGTTGAATCTATTGGTTTTCTGGTAGAGTTCCTATCCTCTTCAGGGCCTTTAATACTTCTCCCAACTCTTCTCATATGAGTTCACAACTACATCCAATGTTTGGCTGTGAGCCTTTGCACCTGTTTCAGTCAGCTTCTGTATAGAACCTTTCAGAGGACAGTTATGTCAGGCTCCTGTCTTGAAGTACAACAGAGTATCATTAATAGTTTCAGGGATTAGTGCTTGCCCATGAGATGAGTTTTATGCTGGGACTGCTATTGGTTGTCCATGCCATCTTTCTCTGCACCATCCTTGTCCCTGCATTGCTTTTAGACAGGAAAAATTTGGTTCAAAATGCTGTGGTTGGTTTGGTGTCCATAACTTTCCAATGGGAATCTTGCCTGGCTGCAGGAACTTGCTCCTTTAGGTTCTGTGTTCCCACTGTCAGAAAACTTGGCTAAGGTGATATCTGCATTGACTTCTGGGAACCACTGCAACCCAAGTTTCTGTGACTTCCTAGAATTTACTCTACTGCCCCAACCCCAGCATCTTCAGATTTCTAGTTATTTTTCTGACTCTCTGTCAGTCTCTCTTGTTTCTCCACAGTCCTTTTACTGATACCACCCCCTCAGCTATGCTCTCTACCAGCCAGTTCCCTCCCTCCATCTACCCCTTATGATTATCTTATTCCCCCTACTGAGTTTGATTCAAGCATCCTCAATCCTTACCTTGGTCTTCCTTCTTGTTTTACTTCTTTGTGTCTGTGAGGTATATCATGGGTATCCTGTACTTTATGCTTATTACCCACTTATCAATGAGTATACACCAGGCATGTATTTTGTGTCTGGGTTACCTCACTCAGAATATTTTCTAGTTCTACTCATTGCCTGCAAAATTCATGATGTCCTTGTTTTTTTTACAGATGAATACATTTTCTGTATCCATTCTTCAGTTGAGGGACATCTGGGTTGTTTCCAGTTTCAGGTTATTATGAATAAAGCTGTGATGAACATAGTAAGGCATGTGTCCTTCTATTATAATGAGGCATTTATTGGATATATGCCCAGTATTAGTATAGCTGGGTGTTCAAATAAAATTATTTCCAATATTCTGAGAAAGCACTGGATTTATTTTCATGGTGGTTGTACAAGTTTATAATCCCATCAGTAATAGAGGAGTGTTTGCTTTCCCCACATCCTTCCCAGCATCTGCTGTCAGTTGAATTAGAATCCCAGGGTCATGTTGATTTCCATTCCCCTGATGGAACATTGAATGTTCCTTTTAAGTGGTTCTTAGCCTTTAGAGATTCCTCATGTGAGAATACTCTATTTACCTCTGCACCCCACTTTTACTTGGGTTATTTTGCTTTTAAAGCCTTACTTCTTATGTGTGGAAGGCTATAATCAACCCTCACCAACAGCCTGGAGGGCTGGCAGGGCAAAGGTCCTGAGTAAAACAAAGAAGAGTCTCTCCCATGAACTGCCGGTTAAAGGGAAGTTCTGAGATAAACCTCTGGATGTTCCAGCCTGTGTAAATATTGGATGTCTCCACTGGACTACCCTTATCTCATCCTGCTGAAACTGCTAAGAATGCCTTCGTCCCTCCCTTCTCTGTTCTTGCCTTGAGGCAAGCTCTTCCTCTGAAAGCCAAAAAACCTGTGAACCCTGGAAAATTAAAGGAGACCTCGACAATTGAACCCTGCCTGGTCTCCTTCTCTCTCCCCCTTTGATCCTCAAGTAGCACGTCTTTGGAACCCTGAATAACTGGACCTGCTGGATGTGTCACTTATGTTCTTTATGCATTTTGGATATTAGTCCTCTGTTGGTTGTAGGGTCAGTGACACTCTCTACCCAATTTGCAGGCTGCTGTTTTGTCCAATTCACATTGTCATTTGTCTTACAGAAGCTTTTCGATATCATGAGGTCCTGCTTTTTATCTTACAGCCTGAGCCTTTGGTGTTCTTTCTGGAAATTGTCTCCTGTTCCAATGTGCCCAAGGCTATTTCCCATTTTCTCTTCTATTAGATTTAGTGTGTCCAGATTTCTGTTGAGATCCTTGATCCATTTGGACTTGAAGATTGTGTTCGGTGATATATATGGATCTATTTGCATTCTTCTCCATGCAGACATCCAGTTTGGCTAGCACTATTTGTTGAAGAGACCATTTTCCTTTTTATTGGTTTGGATTCTTTGTCAAAAATCAATTGTCCATAGGTATGTTGGTTAATATCTGGGTGTTTGATTTGATTCCATCGATCAACCTGACTGTTTCTGTACCAATATCATGTAGTTTTTAATCATTATTAATGTGTAGTACAGCTTGAGATCAAGGATTATATTTCCTCTAGAAGTTCTTTTATTTTACAGGATTATTTTAGTTATCAGGTTTTTGTTTGGTTGGTTTATTCTTTTTTTTATGTGAAGTTGTGAATTGCACTTTCAAGCTCCTTAAAAATTATGTCACAAGGTTAATGGGAATTGCATTGAATCTATAGATAGCATTTGGAAAGATGACAATTTTCTGTAGTAATCCATGAGCATTGTAGATCTTTCCATCTTCTGATATCTTCTTCAATTTTTTCTTCTGCGTAAATTTTTTTCATAAAAAACTTTCACTTGCTTGATTTAAATACATAATTCAGAAAATTGTTCTATTTCCATGTTGTTATATGCTTTCCATTATTTCTGTTGTTATCAAAGTCTAACTTTAATTCATGGTGGTCTGATAATCTGCAAGGAGTCATTTTAATTGTCTTGTATTTGTTGAGGTTTGTCTTGTGAGTGAATATATGATCAATTTTTGGAGAAGATTTCCTAAATTGCTGAGAAGAAGGTATATTCTCTTGTGTTAGGTGGAAGGTTCTTTAGACATGTTATATCCATTGAATTCTTAACCTAGGTTATTTCTCTGTTTGGTTTCTGACTCAATGACTTGGTCCCTGCTGAGAATGTGGTGTTAAAGTTCATCCTGAGTATGATAACCCAATCACAAAAGAACACACATGGTATACACTCACTGATAAGTGAATATTAGCCCAATATCTTAGAATACCCAAGATACATGGAAAGACCACATGAAACTCAAGAAGAAGGAAGACCAAAGTGTGGGTGCTTCAGTTATTCTTAGAAGGGGTAACAAAATACTCATGGGAGGAAATTGTGACAAATTGTGGAGCAGAGATTGAAGGAAAGGCCATTCAGAGACTGCTCCACCTGGGGATCCATCCCATATACAGTAACCAAACACAGACTTTATTATGGATGCCAAGAAGTACATGCTGACAGAAGCCTGATATAACTGTCTCCTGGAAGGCTCTGCCAGAGCCTGACAAATACAGAGGCCAATGCTCACAGCCAACAATTGCACTTAGCACAGTGTCCCCAGTGGAAGTGTTAGAGAAAGGATTGAAGGAGCTGAATGGCTTTGCAACCCTATCGAAAGAACAATATCAACCAACCAGACGTCCCAGAGCTCCTAGGGACTGAGCCACCAATCAAGGGGTACACATGGAGTAATTCATGTCTCCAACCTCATATATAGCAGAGGGTGGCTTTGTTGGGCATCGATGGCAAAAAAAGGCCCTTGGTCCTATGAAGGTCCAATGCCCCAGGGTAGGGGAATGCCACGGTGTGGAGGTAGGAGTGTGTGGGTCAGTGAGGGAACATCCTCATGGAGGAAGGTGGAGAAAGGATGGGATAGGGGGCTTCCCAAAGAGGGGGGACTTGGAAAGGGGGTAACATTTGAAATGTAAATAAAGAAAATATCTAATAATTTTTTCCAAAAAAAGGAAAATATCCAATAAAAACGTTTCCCACTATTAATGTCTGGCCTTTGATGTGTGATTTATGATTTAGTAATATTCCTTTTACAAATGTGTATACATTTGCATTTGGAGCATAAGTGTTTGGAATTGAGATGTGTTCTTGGTGGACTTGTTTTTCATGAATATGAAGGGTCCTTCTCCATCTCTTTTGATTAGTTTATCATGGAAAATTATTTCACTCAATATTATAAGAGCCTGTCCAGCTTGCTTCTTAGGTCCATTTACTTGAAAACTTTTCTAGCCTTTTACTCTGAGGTAATGTCTCTTTCATGATGAGGTGTTTCTTTCATTCAGCAAAATTATGGATCCATTTTTTTAATCCATTCTGTTAGCCTGTGTCTGTTTATTGGAAAATCAAGTCTATTGATGTTCAGAGTAATAATTACCAATGATCTTAAATTCATGTTATTATTTGGTGCTGTTATTGGTAGTGTGTGTGTGTGTGTGTGTGTGTGTGTTTCACTTACTTTATTTATGCTGGTGTGGAATTATTTATTTTCTGTGTTTTCTTGTGTATAATTAACCTCCTTGGATTGAAGTTTTTCTTCAAGTATTTTCTGTAGATCTGTATTTGTGGATAGATATTCTTAAAGTTTTATATTGTCTTGGAATATGTTCTTCTCCATCCATGGTTATTGACAGTTTTGCTGGATATAGTAGTCTATATTAGCATTTGTGGTTTCTTGGAGGCTGTAAGGAATCTATTCAGCCCCTTCTAGCTTTTAGAGTGTCTGCTGAGAAGTCAGGTACAATTCTGATAGGTCAGACTTTATATGTTTTTGGGTGGAGGGCTTTGCCCTTGGAGTTTTTAATATTTATTCCATGTTCTGTAGATTTTGTATTTTGATTATTATGTTGCAGGAATATTTTTTCTGGCCCAATCTAATTAGTGTTCTGTAAGCTACATACACCCTACTCAGGCCCTGTTCTCTGTAGAGTTGGTCTCCAGCAAGGAAGGGAGGGACAGAGGACAAAGGGGAGGAACGAAAGGATGAAGTCTTACTGTAGTTAAGATTTAATTTAAAATTACACACTTTATTAATAAATTTAGTTCTTTGAGAAGTTAATGCATAGTTATGAATTCTGGCTATGGTCTTTTCTCAACCTCTTTTCCTTCCCTCTCAACCTTGTCAGCCCTATTTCTTTGTTACAAAAATCTTTTTGGTATGCAAGATGGATTTTTTTGTGTCACAGAGTTAATTTAGGAAGATCTGTGTGACCACAATTTTGGAAGTAGTCATCACAGTTGGATGGGTTCAGAGGAGCTACATAACTTGATGCACTGATTTTAATTCTTACAGAATCAAATATCTTCAAATAATTCAGCAACATTGACAGGACCATGATAGCAAATTTTGAATCCAAAGCTGGATGTCCAGTGGCACCAACTGATGCTGGTCCTATACCAGTAGCACAATTCTGAGAGTTGATATTGACATCACCTTGTCATGATTATAGGATAGCATTTTACGGCCCTCTTCCAAATCTTCCACCCTTATATTATTTCATTCTACTCCTTGGCAACATTTCTTGAGTCTTAAAAGAGTGGCACAAATGCCTTCCTAGGACTGAACCTTGTAATGTCCTTTGTGCTTAATATCTTGGCAGTCTTGGATCTCTGAATGCCTGTCCATTCACTGATATAGGCAGTTGAATGCATGAGCTCTTGCTTGCTTCAGAAAATACAGCTGTCACTCATTCACAACTGAACACTTCCCTGGCTGAAAGAATCTATGGAGGAAGGAGTTATATGCTTTATTAAAATAAGTGTAAGCCTGGCAATGGTGGCACACACCTTTAATCCCAACACGTGGAAGGCAGAGGCAGGTGGATTTCTGAGTTTAAGGTCAGCCTGGTCTACAGAGTGAGTTTCAGGACAGCCAGGGCTACACAGAGAAAACCTGTCTCAAAAAATCCAAAAAATAAAAAAATAAAAAGATAAGTGTCAGTTCTGGGTTGAAGCATCTCATCTCCCATATTCACTTCTAGTTCTTCATCATGGCCTTTTAATGAGAAAGACCACACGTTCTCTTATCCCCTCAGGAAAATGTTATCTTTTTATTCCTTGCAGTGCACATTTTACAGGTCTATTTATGAGTGTGTTATTTTCCTTGGTCCTTCATTTCACCCAATGAATTAAATCCAAACCAACACATTAAAATCTAAGGCTCAGCTCACAACTATGTTGCTGAAATCAAAAGGTCACCTGAATCTATGTTCTAATGTTATCCATTAAACAGATATAAAAATGATACTTGTGCTGTGTTTGTAAGAAAATCTGAGATATGCAGGAAAATCCAGGAAGATCACTTGTACACAGTCCGCCAGAACCCCACCTGCACCCAGGAGCTGGGAAGTGCCACCACAGCCATCTGTACACCTAGTGTGCTAGGGGACATCTACTCTGCAGGGAGTCCTGAGGTTAGAGGCGAGGCCACTAACTTCACTCCTGTAACTGAGCACACTGTTACAGCCATGAATGCAGAGAACACCTGAGTGTAAGATCACTTGGGGCTCAGACCTCCAGGGCCCCACCTGCACCCAGGAATGGGCCGGTCCACAGCTGTCTGTGCACCTAACCTGCCAGGAGACATCTGCCTTGCATGGAGTCACACGATTAGAGGGAGTCCATCCTTTAGAGGTGCGACTGCAATCTTTGTTCTTGTGGCTAAGCAGACAAGTGTAGACTGATATGCATGGAACATTGGAGTGTAAGATCATTTGGGACACTGTGCACCAGGGCCACACCTACACCCAGGAGATGGGCAGCACCACCACAGCCATCTAGGCACCTAGTCTGCCAGGGGACATCTGCACTGCAGGGAGTACCACGGTTAAAGGTGAGTCCACCATCTTCACTCCTGCAGCTGAGTGGGCTGTTACAGTCAGGGACATAGAGAACACTGAAGTGTAAGATCACTTGGGACTCAGTCTGCCAGGGCCCCATCTGCAACCAGGAACTGGGCAGTCCAACAGCACTCTGTGCCAGGGGAAAGCCAGTCACATAGGAGTGCCGAGATAGGATTGCAGGCACACAGGAGGGACAAGCACAAGACAGACACAGGAGGACAAACTAATATCAGACATAAGCAAATGACAAAAGGCAAACATAGGAACGTTACTAACAGAAATCAAGGCAATATGGCACCATCTAAACCTAATTCTCCCACAGCAACAAGACCTGGTAACCCAACACACCAGAAAAGCAAGATTTGGTTTAAAATCACAGCTCATGATGCTGATAGAAGGCTTCAAGAAGGACATAAATAACTCCCTTAAAGAAATACAGGAGAACACAAGTAAACCAGGAGAAGCCCTTAAAGAACTACAGGAAAGCAAAACAAAGCAGGTGAAGGAATTGAACACAACCATCCAGGATCAGAAAAGGGTGGTAGAAACAATAAAGTAATCATGAAGGGAAGCAAATCTGGACATAGAAAACCTAGGAAAGAAGTCAGGAGTCATGAATCTAAGCATCAATAACAGAATACAAGAGATAGAAGAGAGAATCTCAGATGCAGAAGGTACTATAGAAAGCACTGACACAACAATCAAATAAAATGCAAAATGCAAAAAGTGCCTAACCCAAAACATCCAGGAAATCCTAGGGAAAAAATGAAAAGACCAAACCTAAGGGTTAGAGGTATAGAAGAGAGTGAAGATTTCCAATGTAAAGGGCCACTAAATGAGTTCAAAAAATATAGAAGAAATGTCCATAACCCAAAGAAAGAGATGCCCATAAACATACAAGAAGCCTACAGAACTCCAAATAAATTTGACTAGAAAAGAAAGTCTTCCCATCAAATAATAATTAAAACATCAAATGTACTAAACAAAGAAAGAATGTTAAAAGAAGCAAGGGAAAAAGGTCAAGTAACATATAAAGGTAGACCTATCAGAATTACACCAGACTTCTCACAAGAGAATATGAAAGCCAGAAGTTCCTGGGCAGATGTCATAAAGACTCTAAGGGGAAACAAATGCCAACCCAGATTGATATATCCAGCAAATCTCTCAATTACCATAGATGGAGAAACAAAGGTAATTCATGACAAAAACAAATTTACACAGTATCTTTCCACAAATCTGGTTCTTCAAAGGATAATGAATGGAAAACACCAACAAAAGAAGGGAAACTACACAGTAGAAAAAGCAAGAAATTAATCTTCTTTCCACAAACCCAAAAGAAGATAACCACACAAATGTAAAAATTACATCAAAAATAGCAGGAAGCAACAATTACTATTCCTTAATATCTCTTAACATCAATGGACACAATTGCACAATAAAACGACATAGACTAACAGACTGGATACATAAATAGGACCCAAAAGGTTGCTGCATACAGGAAATGTATCTCACTGTCAAAGACAAATACTACATCAGAAAAATGCTGGAAAACAGTTTTCCAAGCAAATTGTCCCAGGAAACAAGCTGGAGTAGCCATTCTAATATCCAATAAAATAGACGTTCAGCCAAAGGTCATCAAAAAATACACAGAAGGAAATTTTATGCTCATCAAACAAACAAACAAAAAAATCTACCAGGAAGAACTCTCAATTCTGAATATTTATGCTCCAAATACAAGGGCAACCACATTCCTAAAAGAAACTTTACTAAAGATTGAAGTACACATTGTACCTCACACAATAATTGTGGGTGACTTCAGCACCCCACTCTCCTCAATGGACAGATCAAGGAAACAAACTAAACAGAGGTACAGGGAAACTAACAAAAGTTTTGGACCATATGGATTTAATAGATATCTATAGAACATTTCATCCTAAATCAAAAGAATATACCTTCTTCTCAGCACCTCATAGTACCTTCTCCAAAACTGACCATAAACTTGGTCACAAAATATACCTCAACAGATATAAGAAGATTGAACTAATCCCATGCCTCTTATCAGATCACTATGGAGTAAGGGTGGTCTTCAATACAACAAAAACAACAGAAAGCCCACATACACATGGAAGCTGAACAATGCTCTACTCAATGATACCTTGGTCAAGGAAGAAATAAGGAAAAAATAAAAGAGTTTTTAAAATTTAATGAAAATGAAGGTACATCATAACCAAATTTATGGGACACAAGGAAAGCAATGCTAAGAGGAAAACTCATAGCTATAAGTGTCTTCAAAAAGAAGCTGGGAGAACATACACTAGCAGCTTAACAGCACACCTGAAAGCTTTAGAAAAGAAAGAAACTAATTCACCCAAGAGGAGCAGAAGGCAGGAAATCATCAAACTCAGGGCTGAAATCAATGAAGCAGAAACAAAAAGAACTTTACAAATAATCAACAAAACCAGGAGCTGGTTCTTTGAGAAAATCAACAAGATAGATATACCTTTAGCCAAGCTAACCCCAGGGGACAGACACAGTATCCAAATTAATGATATCAGAAATGAAAAGGAAGAAATAAGAACAGAAACTGATGAAATTCAAGAAATCATCAGATCCTCCTACAAAAGCATATACTCAACAAAACTGGAAAATCTGGATGAAATGGACAATTTCCTAGACAGACATCAAATTTCAATGTTAAAGCAGGATCACGTAGATTATCTAAATGGTCAAATAACCCCTGAAGTAATAGAAGTGGTCATTGACAGTCTCCCAACCAAAAAAAGCCCAGGATCATATCGTTTTAGTGGAGAATTCTATCAGAGCTTCAAAGAATACCTAAAACCAATACTCTTCAGACTATTCCACAAAATAGAAACAGAAGGAACACTACCCAACTCATTTTATGAAGCTACAACTTCACTGATAATAAAACCACATAAAGATCCAACAAAGAAAGAGATCATCAGAACAACTTCTCTTATGAATATCCATGCAAAAATACTCAATAAAATTCTTGCCGACTGAATACAAGAACACATCAAACAATAATTCACAATGATCAAGTAGACCTCATCCCAGGGATGCAGGTTGGTTCAATATAGAGAAATACAGTAATGTAATCCACTACATAAAAAAATCAATGAAAAAAAAACACATGGTCATTTCATTAGATACTGAAAAAGCATTTGACAAAATTCAGCATCCTTTCATGTTGAAAGTCTTAGAAAGAAGAGGAATCCAAGGCCCATACCTAAACATACTAAAAGCAATATACAGAAAACCAGTAGTCAACATCAAACTAAATGGAGATAAATTTGAAGCAATCCCACTAAAATCATGAACCAGAGAAGGCTACCCTCTCTTTCCATATTTATTCAATATAGTACTTGAAGTTCTAGCTAGAGCAATTAGACAACAAAAAGAGGTCAAAGGGATACAAATTGGAAAGCAAGAAGTCAAATTATCACTATTTGCAGATGATATGATAGTATACTTAAGCGAGCCAAAATCCTACACCAGAGATCACTTAGAGGTGATAAACAACTTTATCCAAGTGGCCTGATATAAAATTAACTCAAGCAAATCAGTAGCCTTTCTATACTCAAAGGATAAACAGGCTGAGAAAGAAATTAGGGAAATGACACCCTTCACAATAACCACAAACAATATAATTTATCTTGGTGTAACTCTAACCAAACAAGTGAAAGGTCTGTATGACAAGAATTTCAAGTCGCTGAAGAAAGAAATCAAAGAAGACCTCAGAATCTGGAAGAATCTTTGATGCTCATGAATTAGAAAAATTAATATAGTAAAAATGGCCATCTTGCCAAAAGCAATATACAGATTCAATGCAATCCCTATCAAAATCCCAATTCAATTCTTCAAAAAGTTAGAAAGAGCAATTCTCAAATTCATCTGGATTAACAAAAAGCCCAGAATAGCTAAAACAATTTTCAACAGTAAAAGAACTTCTGGGGAAATCAGTATTCCAGACCTCAAGCAGTACTACAGAGCCATAGTATTAAAAATTGCATGGTATTGGTGCAGTGACAGGCAGGTAGATTAATGGAATAGAATTAAAGTCCAGAAATGAACCCACACTTATATGGTCACGTGACTTTCGACTAAGGAGCTAAATCTATCCAGTTAAAAGAAGATAGCCTTTTCAAAATATGGTGATGGTTCAATTGGAGGTCAGCATGCAGAAAAATGTGAATTGATGCATTCTTATCTCTCTGTACTCCAAGTGGATCAACTCCAATTGGATAAAGGACCTCCACATAAAGCAAAACTGAAACTAATAGAAAAGAAACTGGGGAAGACCCTTGAGGACATGGGCACAGGGGAAAAGTTCCTGAACAGAACACTAATAGCTTTTTCTCTAAGATCAAGAATTGACAAATGGGACCTCATAAAATTACAGAGATTCTGAAAGGCAAAGGACACTGTCAAAAGGACAAATCGGCAACCAACAAACTGGAAAAGATCTTCACCAACCGTACATCTGACAGAGGAATAATATACAATATATACAAAGAACTCAAGAAGTTAGACCCCAGGAAACCAAATAACCCTATTAAGAAATGTGGTACAGATCTAAACAAAGAATTTTCACCTGAAGAACTTCGGATGGCTGAGAAGCACCTTAAGAAAAGTTCAACATCATTAGTCATTAGGAAAATGCAAATCAAAACAACCCTGAGATTTCGCCTCACACCAGTCAGACGGGCTAAGGTTAAAAACTCAGGAGACAGCAGGTGTTGGCGAGGATGTGGAGAAAGAGGAATACTCCTCCACTGCTGGTGGGATTGCAAACTGAAACAACCACTCTGGAAATCTTTCTGGCCGTTACTCAGAAAACTGGGCATGACACTTCCGGAGGGCCGTGCTATACCACTCCTGGGCATATACCCAGGGGATTCCTCAGCATGTAATAAGGATACATGCTCCACTATGTTCATAGCAGCCCTAGTTATAATAACCAGAAGCTGGAAAGAACCCAGATGTCCCTAAATGGAGTAATGGATACAAAAATGTGGTATATATACACAATGAAGTACTATTCAGCCATTAGAAACAATGAATTCATGAAATTCATAGACAAATGGATGGAGCTGGAGCACACCATCCTAAGTGAGGTAACCCAATCTCAAAAGAACACTCGTGGTATGCACTCACTGAGAAGCAGATATTAGCCTAGAAGCTTGGAATACCCAAGACACAGTCCACATATCAAATGATGCCCAAGAAGAAGGAAGGAGTGGCCCCTGGTTCTGGAAAGGCTCAGTGCAGCAGTGTAGGGGAATACCACAACAGGTAAGTGGGAAGTGGTGGATGGGGGAACAGGGGGAGGGAAGAGGGCTTATGGGACTTGTAGGGAGGGGAGATCAAGGAAAGGGGAAATCATTTGAAATGTAAATAATGAATATACATAATAAAAAAGAATGTATTGATTTGCATTTTTCTACATGCTAGCCAGCAGTTGAACCATCACCATTTGTTGAAAAGGCTATTTTCTTTCAACTGGATAGATTTAGCTCCTTAGTCAAAGGTCAAGTGACCTTATAAGTGTGGGTTCATTTCTGGACTTTAATTCTATTCCATTGGTCTACGTGCCTATCACTGCACCAATACCATGCAATTTTTAATACTATTGCTCTGTAGTACTGCTTAAGGTATGGAATAATGATTTCCCTGGAAGTTCTTTCACTGTTGAAAATTGTTTTAGCTATTCTGGGCCTTTTGTTAATCCAGATGAGCTCCTTTGTTGAAGATGAAGTGACCATAGGTGTGTGGGTTCATTTCTGGGTCTTCAATCCTATTCCATTGATGCACCTGCCTGACACTGTGCCAGTACCATGCAGTTTTTAACACTCTTGATCTGTAGTATTGCTTGAGATCTGGGATACTGAATCCTGCACAAATTCTTTTACTGTTGAGAATAGTTTTAGCTATCCTGGATTATTTGTTATTCTAGATGAATTTGAGAATTGCTCTTTCTAACTCTATGAAGAACTGACTAAAATCAGGGACTAGACAAGGCTGTCCCCTCTCTCCATATCATTTCAATATAGTATTTGAGGTACTAGCTAGAACAATTAGACAACATAAGGAGGTCAAAGGGATACAAATTGGAAAGGAAGAAGTCAAACTATCACTATTTTCAGATGATATGATAGTATACTTAAGTGACCCAAAAAATTCCACCAGAGAACTCCTACAGCTGATAAACAACTTCAGCAATGTGACTGGTTATAAAATCAACTAAAACAAATCAGTAGTCTTCCTATACTCAAAGGATAAGCAGGCTGAGAAAGAAATTAGGGAAATGACACCCTTCACAATAGCCACAAACAATATAAAGTATCTTGGTGTGACTCTAAACAAACAAGGGAAAGATCTATATGATAAGTACTTCAGGTCCTGAAGAAGGAAATCGAAGAAGACCTCAGAAAATGGAAAAATCTGCCATGCTCGTGGATTGGCAGAATTAATATAGTTAAAATGGCCATCTTGCCATAAACAATATACAGATTCAACGCAATCCCCATCAAAATCGATACATTCTTATCCTCTTGTACTAAGCTCAAGTACAAGTGGATCAAGGAGCACCACATAAAACCAGACACATGAAAACTAATAGAAAAGAAAATGGGGAAGAGTCTTGAACAAATGGGCACAGGCAAAATTTACTGAACAGAACACCAATCAAGAATTAACAAATGGGACCTCATAAAATTACAAAGATTTTGTAAGGCAAAGGACACTGACAATAGGACTAAATAGCAACTGAAAAATTGGGAAATATCTTTACTAATCCTGTATCTGACAGAAAGCTAATATCCAAGATATACAAATAACTCAAGAAGGTATATTCCAGAGAGGTAAATATTAAAAACCGGGGCATGGAGCTAAATAAAGAATTTTTACCTGAGGAATATCGAATGGCTGAGAAGCAACTAAAGAAATGTTCAACATCCTTAGTCATCAGGGAAATGCAAAACAAAACAACCGTGAGATTTCAACTTATACCAGTCAGAATGGCTAAGATCAAAAGCTCAGGAGACAGAAGGTGCTAGAGAGGATGTGGAGAAAGAGGAACACTCCTCCACTGCTGGTGGGATTGCAAGCTGGTAGAACCTCTCCGGAAATCAGTCTGGCATTTTCTCAGATAACTGAGCATGATACTACCAGAGGACCCCATAACACCACTCCTGGTCATATACCCAGAGGATTCTCCAGCATGTAATAAGGACACAAAGATACATGCTCTACTATGTTCATAGCGGCCCTATTTAAAATAGCTAGAATCTGGAAAGAACACAGATGTCATTCAACAGAGGAATGGATACAGAAAATGTGGTTGTAAGACCCCCCCAAAACCGAGGGCACTCCAGCACCCCATGCCTCAAAAGGCGACACCCAAATCACTCACAAGAAAAGGTCTCGATGCAATAACATGAGGATTTTTTTTTTATTCCAGAATTCTAGGTTCCACAGCCATACACCATGCAGGGGTAGAGGACTATGGACCCCGAGTGCTGAATTGTGACAGCTTTTATAAGTTTACAACAAAACTCACGAATCACAATCCAATCATTTCTTAGCATGGAGAGCCCGCGCAGAGCAAGCCAACCAATTTGTACCACTCCATAGTTTTTAGGCCAATCAGTTTAAATTATTGGAGCCTGTGCTCAGTGGAACAATTAGTTTCCTATTTTCTTGGATGTCTATAGCTGTGTGAACTCCTGGATAGGGGTAATGGCGTAAGCAGTTTACAGAAGCAAGATAAGCTTAGCTCATTTCCAGTTATCTTATGGGGCCAGGATCACCTATTCAAGGCCTTTCTGCCTAACTCTTAAAGGGCAGGCTCTGGACTGTGAACTTTTACCTAGTTTCTAACAAAGGACACAAAGAGCAGGCTCTGGAATGTGAAGTGTTTGGGGCTCCTTAGAAGGCTGGAGTTAGGCTGTATTTTCTATTCTTTCATGGTATATTTACACTATGGAATACTACTCAGTTATTAAAAACAACGAATTCATGAAATTCTTAGCTAAATGGGTGGATCTGGGAAAGATCATCTTAAGTGAGGTAATCCAATCATGAAAGAAAACACATGGTATGCACTCACTGATAATTGGATATTATCCCAGAAGCTCACAATACTCAAGACAAAATTCACATATCAAATGATGCCCAAGAAGAAGGAAGGAGAGGCCCCTGGTCCTAGAAAAGCTCAGTGCCAAAGTGTAGTGGAATACCAGGACAGGGAATCAGAAGAGGGTTGATTGGGGACAGGGGGGTGGTAGAAGGTTTATGGGACTTTCAGGGAGGCCTGTAGAGAGCCTTATTGAGGTGCCATGCCACCTGGCAGGAACTTGACATTGACCAATGTGAAGTTCCTCTCCCAGCCTTTGAGCAGGAACTCCTGTGTTAGCCATAATCCCCTCCACCTAGGGTGGAGTTCTCAGACAAAGGTGAAGCCTATTGTTCTTCAAGGACCTGCAGTCCCCTGCACTAACCACCTGTGGAACAACTGAACTGATTCTGCTGAGACACTTCCAGCCTTTTCCCCCTGCCTATATATACTGGGAGTTCTTCATAAAACTTTGAGATCTTGAATAGCAGATGTTATCTTGGTCTCCCTTCTTTTGTTGCTGCCTTCCCATACATCCCCAGCTTCCCTTCCAGGTAACCCATTCAATGTAACTGCAGGCAGTTACCCAGGGTGGAACGAGGAAATGGGAAATCATCTGAAATGCAAATAAATAATATATCTAATAAAAAAGAAAATCTTCAGATTCATGTAGAAAATGACTGTAAAATAGAAGATTATATATACTCCCAATTTCTCTTAATGTCAGCTTTTTGCATTTACGCTCAGAAAAATTATCCAGATTTTTTAACTCTCTTGATACTGTATGATATCATGCAACTTGATGATGACAAATACAGATGGCAAGAGGTTGTGAAATTTTTTCTGGGTCTTGGTGACTGTGTGAGAAATAGAGATTCCTCTTTCTTTTTTTTTTTTTTTTTTTTTTTTTTTTTTTTTTTACTTTTTACTTTACTTTTTTTTATTATTATTCGATATAATTTATTTACATTTCAAATGATTTCCCCTTTTCTAGCCCCCCCACTCCCCGAAAGTCCCGCAAGCCCCCTTCTCTTCCCCTGTCCTCCCACCCACCCCTTCCCACTTCCCCGTTCTGGTTTTGCTGAATACTGTGACACTGAGTCTTTCCAGAACCAGGGGCCACTCCTCCTTTCTTCTTGTACCTCATTTGATGTGTGGATTATGTTTTGGGTATTCCAGTTTTCTAGGTTAATATCCACTTATTAGTGAGTGCATACCATGATTCACCTTTTGAGTCTGGGTTACCTCACTTAGTATGATATTCTCTAGCTCCATCCATTTGCCTAAGAATTTCATGAATTCATTGTTTCTAATGGCTGAATAGTACTCCATTGTGTAGATATACCACATTTTTTGCATCCACTCTTCTGTTGAGGGATACCTGGGTTCTTTCCAGCATCTGGCAATTACAAATAGGGCTGCTATGAACATAGTAGAACATGTATCCTTATTACATGGTGGGGAGTCTTCTGGGTATATGCCCAGGAGTGGTATAGCAGGATCTTCTGGAAGTAAGGTGCCCAGTTTTCGGAGGAACCGCCAGACTGATTTCCAGAGTGGTTGTACCAATTTGCAACCCCACCAGCAGTGGAGGAGTGTTCCTCTTTCTCCACACCCTCTCCAACACCTGCTGTCTCCTGAATTTTTAATCTTAGCCATTTTGACTGGTGTAAGATGAAATCTTAGGGTTGTTTTGATTTGCATTTCCCTAATGACTAATGAAGTTGAGCATTTTTTAAGATGCTTCTCCGCCATCCGAAGTTCTTCAGGTGAGAATTCTTTGTTTAACTCTGTACCCCATTTTTTAATAGGGTTGTTTGGTTTTCTGGAGTCTAACTTCTTGAGTTCTTTATATATATTGGATATTAGCCCTCTATCTGATGTAGGATTGGTGAAGATCTTTTCCCAATTTGTTGGTTGCCGACTTAAACAAAAAATCTAATGAATTACAAAGTGAGATGGAACAGGGAAGTACAAGGTCCAAAAGCTGTTGTCTATTGTTTAAGTCACTCTTTATATACTTGGCTTTTTCCCTTGGATATTTAAATATTCTTCCTTTGTTCTGTATATTTAGTGTATTGATTATTATAAATTAGGAGGATTTTTCTTTTCTGGCCTAAGCTTCTTGTAGTTTATACCCATCTCCATCTTTATATTAGGGGATTTTCTTCTAAGATTATGTTGAAGACTTTTTCTGTCTCATATTGTGGGACAGTGGACTGTGCCACCATACAGAAGAATTGGTAATGTTAAAGCAAGTTCAGGACCCTGGTAAATCTCATATTTAGAATAGCAAAAATTACAACTAGCTACTAACCATGTCCCTGGCCTGGAGCATGTGACCATGACACCCCATAAGAAGAACATGAAATACAGCCAAATAGCATAAAAACCTAGAGTTCCCCATGCTAATGAGGTGTCTAGATAGGTTCTGAGTATTTAGCCAATGAGCTTCTCTTCCTGTGAATTCCTTCCTACAGAGGCACCTAATCTTTGGTCTGCCCTGAGTAAGATGTATCCTTCTCCATCATGAATAAAACAGTTTGGATAAACAAATATTGTCTCCTTCATCAAGGTTCACCATGGAGGAAGGGAAGCAAGGAAGGCCTTCATATACAGAGAAAGCTCTGTTTAAGTCTCCTGTAAAAGGCCACTCTTCCAGCCTTTCCATACTCCAGGCACTCACTTGGAGGCAGGTCAAATTCCACCCATCTCGGGCTCATGGCAAGCACAATTCCAAACTCCTCAAGGTTTCCAGCATCATCTGAGTACACAGGAGAATGGGAACCACTTTTCTAAATTCCTTGTGGTTCCTAGAAGCAAGAAAGAAATGCAGCTTAAAGTACATGCAATATGTTTTCAATGAGCAATTTGTCTGCACTCTGGCTTCCCAGAAGCAAGGCAGAAACATAGACCAATGCCTTTGAACTGGGAAACTTCTGTTTCTTCTATTCCTATTTTTCCTAGATTTGGTCTATTGGTGGTGTCACAAATATCCAACATGTTTTTTGTTAGAAACATTTTAGCTTTGGCTTTTTTTGACCAATGTATTAATTTCTTCTATCGCATCTTCTATACCTGAGATGCTTTCTTCTGTCTCTTGTATTACATTGGTGATACTTGTATCTATTGTTCCGGTTCTCTTTCCTAGGTTTAGAATCTCAAGGGATGCCTTTGTTTGTGATTTCTTTATTGTTTCTTTTTCTATTTTTCAGTTTTATTCTTTTCCTTTACCAGCTAAATTCATAAAAAAATAAAAATTTATGAAATCATGTCATGAGCACATGTGGTCTACTATTACTACATTAAGGCCAGTATATCATAGAGTCATCTTGTTATTACTAACTGTGGAGCCATTTTCTACCACATGACAGAACATACATTTCTGAGGACACCATGTAAGGCAACCTCTTCTATAGAGCTGGCTCCATACTGAAAATTATATGTCCAGTTTAGAGTCAAGGAATGCCTTCCTGCTTCTAGGCATTTCAGAGTTGCTATTGTGATTCAAGTGCCTTCTAAGTGAAAAGTTCCTTCTGAGACATTTAGTATAGAAAAATAACATATGTAATTACTAATTTTATTTATTTTTTGTTGTTTCTTCTGTTAAAATAGTTGTAACTAGAAAGCTTGAAAAGCTGTCAATATTCATATGTATATTTTTTAATTTTTAAACTTGAATTGTATTAGTATAAATAATTGTAAAATTTAGGAATTGGCAGAATTTAAAAAAAAGAAACAATTTTGAGCAATTGTAAAGCCTGATGTAAGCAAATGTAAGCTATTGTATATGTATATGTATATGTATATGTATATGTATATATATATATTCAAAAATAGCAGTTACATCACTCAATTAAATTATCTGTGCTAAAGCAAGGGGAAACTGAGAAGAATAAACATGTGATCTAATGACATGACCTTTACTCCTACAGTAGATGTACATTTTATAGAATGCATATATAGAAATATAAAAACATGTATGAAAGCAAATTTTAACAATTTAACATTTGGGTCATAATTATTAATTTTGTCAAAGAACGCTTACCATGTAATAGATTAAGCTATCAATAATAATTAATTTGATTGCTGTTTGAAATAAGGAACAAACATTTCATCAGGCTCTTAAAACAAATTTTTAAAAAAATTTTATGATTGTATCTTGCAACACTTTATTATCACAAAAAAATCTTTATTGGAGGATGTTAAAACTTTATTTGGAGAAATTTTACATTAATGTTCTCTTTGTCAAGGAATGGAAGTGAACACATATCATAAACTGTTGACAAATATTTATGGTAGTTTTCCCCAAGTTATGTCTCTTTATTTATTTTGCATTTACCTTGAGAACATCAGAGGCTTAAATCCTCTTCTGGCAAGCTTAAAACAGTGTCTTAGCCAAATAATTTGTCTTACCAGCTTTTGAAAACCATTTATATAAAAATTTCAAAGTCCATTGTTAAGAGCAAAGGCCTGTAATAAAATTCTATAAATAATATATATATATATTGAAAATTTTAAGATATTAGCTTCTTGTATTGAAGCAGATACAAACCAATTTTTTTACATTAGGTAAGACTATTCGCCATTTTTTGAGAAAGAACTTTCGAATGAAATTATTTTATTGGTTTTTTTAAAGTTAACCTATGCTCTTTTAAAATTATCAGTATCTGCAAAGCAAAAACAACCCTTTAATTCTATAATAATTTTGTATGTAGTAGGTTGGCCAAATTTTAATGCTTTCATAATTTCTCTATAACCTTATTAATATTTCACAGATCTAAGTTTGAACTTTATTTTGAACCACATCTTTATGAATCTGCTAAAAATGTTCTTTTGACCAGAAACTCTCTAGGTGAAGCCTGCAAGATAAGACCAGACCTACACCCACCGGTCCTGCAAGGAGTAGCCTGTAACCAGACCCCATTGTATGAAAGTCAAATAGCAAAAGGAACTTATAATATTAAATCATAACTACAATTTTGAAAGCAAAACCCAGTTTTAAACAATCTTTTCTCCTTAAAAATAATGGCAAACACATTACTTTCACATTGCAAAGTTTGTCTATCAGCTTGTATGTTTGAATGTATGACAGTGTAACTTATTGAAGAGACATTATTTTAAATCTTATTTCTTATCAGTCTAATTTCTAGTATAAGAAAAACATGAAACATTATGTCAATTTGGAAATATCTTAGAGGTCTGTTTTTCTTGGGTTGTGTCATGCCAGGTGTTGCTTAAAATAGCTCTAACCCTAGATTATCAGGGTTTTTTTTAATAATTTTTTTTATTTTCAATATTCTTTGTTTACATTCAAAATGATTTTCCCTTTCCCAGTTCCCCCCTCCCCATAAGTTCTCTAAGCCCTCTTCCTTCTGCGCATTCTCCTATCAACACCCTCCTACTTCTCTGTCCTTGTATTCCCCTACAATGCTGGAACAAGCATTTTCAGGACTAGGGGCCTCTCTTTCCTCCTTCTTGGGAGTCATTGATATGCGAATTGAGTCTTGGTTATTCAGAGTTTCTGATCTAATACCAACTTATCAGTGACTGTATTCTATGTGTATTCTTTTGTGATTGGGTTACCTCACTTAGGATGATATTTTCCAGATCCAACCATTTGCCTAAGAATTTCATGAATTCATTGTTTTTAATTGCTGAGTAGCATTCCATTGTGTAAATATACCACATTTTCTGTATCCACTCCTCCATTGAGGGACATCTGGGTTCTTTCTAGCTTCTGCTTATTATAAATAGGGCTGCTATGAACAGAGTGGAGCATGTGTCCTAATTGCATGCCAGGGAATTCTCTGGGTATATGCCCAAAAGTGGTATTGCAGGGTCCTCCGGAAGTGATATGCCCAGTTTTCTGAGGAACAACCAGACTTATTTCCAGAGTGGTTGTATCAACTTGCATTCCCACCAGCAGTGGAGGAGTGTTCCTCTTTCTCCACATCCTTGCCAACACATACTGTCTCCTGAGTTTTTTTTTTTTTTTTATTTCCTGAGACAGGGTTTCTCTATATTGCCCTGGCTGTCCTGGAACTTACTCAGTAGACCAGGCTGGCCTCGAACTTAGAAATCCGCCTGCCTCTGTCTCCCAGAGTGCTGGGATTACAGGCATGTGCCACCACCGCCTGGTCGTCTCCTGAGTTTTTAATGTTAGCCATTCTGATGGGTGTGAGGTGAAATCTCAGGGTTATTTTGATTTGCATTTCCCTAATGACTAATGATGCTGAACATTTTTTAAGGTGCTTCTCAGCCATTCAAAGTTCTTCAGGTGAAAATTCTTTGTTTAGTTCTGTACCCCATTTTTAATAGGGTTATTTGGTTTTCTGTGGTCTAACTTCTTGAGTTTTTTGTATATATTGGATGTTAGCCCTCTGTCAGATGTAGGGTTGGTGAAGATCTTTTCCCAATTTGTTGGTTGCTGTTTTGTCCACTTGACAGTGTCCTTTGCTTTAAAAATTTTTTGTAATTTTATGAGGTTCCATTCTTGATCTTAGAGCATAAGCTATTGGTGTTCTATTCAGGAACTTTTCCCCTGTGCACATCTCCTCAAGGGTCTTCCCCAATTTCTTTCCTATTAGTTTCAGTGTGTCTAGTTTTATGTGGAGGTCCTTCATCCACTTGGAGTTGAGCTTAGTACACAGAGATAAGAATGGATCAATTCGTATTCTTCTACAAGTTGACATCCAGTTGAGCCAGCATCATTTGTTGAAAGGCTATCTTTTTTCCCACTGGATGGTTTCAGTTCTTTTGTCAAAGATCAATTGACCACAGGTGTGTGGGTTCACTTCTGGGTCTTCAATCCTATTCCACTGATCTACCTGCCTGTCACTGTACCAGTACCATGCAGTTTTTAACACTATTGCTCTGTAGTACTACTTGAGGTTCGGGATACTGATTCCCCCTGAAGTTCTTTTACTTCCGGGATAGTTTTAGCTCTCCTGGTTTTTGTTTTTGTTTTTGTTTTTGTTTTTGTTTTCAGATGAATTTGAGAATTGCTCTTTCTAACTCTACGAAGAACTGAATTGGGATTTTGATGGGGAATGCATTGAATCTGTAGATTGCTTTTGGTAAGATGGCCATTTTTTTACTCTATTAATCCTGCCAATCCATGAGCAAGGAAAATTTTTTCCATTTTCTGAGGTCTTCTTCAATGTCCTACTTCAGAGACCTGAAGTTCTTCTCATACAGATCTTTCACTTGTTTGGTTTGAGTCACACCAAAATACTTTATATTGTTAGTGGGTATTGTGAAGGGTGTCATTTCCCTAATGTCTTTCTCAGTCTGCTTATCCTTTGAGTATAAGAAGGCTACTGATTTGCTTGAGTTGATTTTATAACCAGCCACTTTGCTGAAGTTGTTTATCAGCTGTAGGAGTTCTCTGTTAGAGTTTCTTGGGTCAGTTAAGTATACTATCCTATCTGCAAATAGTGATTGTTTGACTTCTTCCTTTCCAATTTGTATCCCTTTGATCTCCTTATGTTTTCTAATTGCTCTAGCTAAGACTTCAAGTACTATATTAAAAAGATATGAAGAGAGGGGGCAACCTTGTCTAGTCCCTGATTTTAGTGGGATTGCTTCAAGTTTCTCTCCATTTACTTTGATGTTGACTATTGGTTTGCTCTATATTGCTTTTACTGTGTTTAGGTATGAGCCTTGAATTCCTGTTCTTTCCAAGACATTTAGCATGAAAGGATGCTGAATTTTGTCAAATGCTTTTTCAGCATCTAATGAAATGACCACAGGTTTTTTTCATTGAGTTTGTTTATGTAGTGGATAGCATTGATGGATTTCCTTATATTGAACCATCCCTGCATCCCTGGGATAAAGCCTACTTGATCATGGTGGATGATCATTTTGATGAGTTCTTGGATTTGGTTGGCAAGAATTTTATTCAGTATTTTTGCATCTATATTTGTATGGGAAATTGGCCTGAAGTTCTCTTTCTTTGTTGGATCTTTGTGTGGTTTTGGTATCAGCGTAATTGTGGCTTCATGGAACGAGTTTGGTAGTGGTCCTTCTGTTTCTATTTTGTGGAAAAATTTGAGGAGCACTGTTGTTAGGTGTTCTTTGAATTTCTGATAGAATTGTGCACTAAAACCATCTGGTCCTTTGCCTTTTTTTTTTGGTTGGGAGACTTTCTATGACGTCCTTTATTTCCTTAGGGGTTATGGGACTGTTTATTTGATCTATTTGATCCTGATTTATTTTTAATATTTGGTATCTGTCTAGAAAATTGTCCATTTCCTCCACATTTTCCAGTTGTGTTGCATATAAACGTTTGTAGTAGGATCTGATTATTTTTTGAATTTCCTTCATTTCTGTTGTTATATCTCCATTTTCATTTCTAATTTTGTTAATTTGGATACTATCTCTGTGCCCTTTGGTCAGTATGGCTAAGGGTTTATCTATCTTGTTGATTTTCTCAAGGAACCAGCTCCTGGTTTTGTTGATTCTTTGTACAGTTGGTTTTCTTTGTTTCTACTTGATTGATTTCAGCACTGAGTTTGATGATTTCCTGTCTTCTACTCCTCTTGGGTGAGTTAGCTTCTTTTTATTCCAGGGCTTTCAGGTGTGCAATTAAGCTGCTAGTGTATGCTCTCTCAAGTTTCTTTTTGGAGGCACTCAGGACTATGAGTTTTCCTCTTAGCACTGCTTTCATTGTGTCTCATAAATTTGGGTATGTTGTCCCTTCATTTTCATTAAATTCTAAAAAGTATTTTATTTATTTCTTTATTTCTTCTTTGGCCAATGTATCATTGAGTAGAGCATTGTTCAGCCTCCATGTGTATGTCAGCTTTCTGTTGTTTTTGTTGCTATTGAAAACCACTCTTATTCCATAGTAATCTGATAGGAAGCATGGGATTATTTTGATCATATATTTGTTGAGGACTATCTTGTGACCAATTATATGGTCGATTTTTGAGAAGGTACCATGAGGTGCTGAGAAAAAGGTACATTCTTTTGCTTTAGAGTGAAATGTTATAGATAGATAAATAGATAGATAGATAGATAGATAGATAGATAGATAGATAGATAGATAGATAGATAGATAGATAGATGTTAGATCCAATTGGCCAGATGCTTCAATTGCTTTCACTGTGTCCCTGTTTAGTTTCTGTTTTCTTGATCTGTCCACTGAGGAGAGTGGAGTGTTGAAGTTGTCCACTATTATTGTTAGGTGCAATGTGGACTTTGAGCTTTAGTAAAGTTCTTTTACGAATGGGAGTGCCCTTGCATTTAGAGCATAGATGTTCAGAATTGAGAGTTCTTCATGGTGGATTTTTCCTTTGACCAGTAAGAAGTGTTCTTCCATGTCTCTTTTGAAAGTCTTTAGGTTGAAAGTCAATTTAATCTGATATTAGGATGGCTACTCCGGCTTGTTTCCTAAGACCATTTGCTTTTAAAATTGTTTTCCAGCCCTTTACTCTGAGGTAGTGTTTGTCTTCGGCCTTGAGGTATGTTTCCTGTAAGCAGCAAAATGTAGGGTCCTATTTATGTAGCCAGTCTGTTAGTCTATGTCTTTTTATTGGGGAATTGAGTCCATTGATGTTAAGAGATTTTAAGGAATAGTGATTATTACTTTCTGTTATTTTTGATGTTATATTTATATTTGAGTAGTTACCTTCTTTTGGGCTTGATGAAAGAAGTTTACTATCTTCCTTTTTCCATGGTGTAGTTTCCCTCCTTATATTGGTGTTTTCCACCTATTATCCTTTGTATGGCTGGGTTTGTGGATAGATATTGTATGAATTTGGTTTTATCATGGAATATTGTGGTTTCTCCATCTATGGTGATTGAGATTTTTGCTGGGTATAGTAGTCTTGACTGGCATTTGTTTTCTCGTAGAGTCTGCATTAGATCAGCCCAGGATCTTCTAGCTTTCATGGTCTCTGGAGAAGTCTGGTGTAATTCTAATTGGTCTTCCTTTATACATTACTTGGTCTTTTTCTCTTACTGCTCTTAATATTCTTTCTTTGTTTTGTTTACACAAAACATAGGGTTTTGATTATTATGAGACGGGAGTCATCTGGTCCAGTCTGTAGTTCTGTAGGCTTCTTGTATATTCTTGGGCAACTCTCTTTTTAGGTTAGGGAAGTTTTCTTCCATAATTTTGTTGAAGATATTTGCTGGCACTTTAAGTAGTAAATCTTCACTCTCATCTATACCTATAATCCTTAGGTTTGGATTTCTCATTGTGTTCTGGATTTCCTGGATGTTTGGGGTTACAAGCATTTTGCTTTTTGCATTTTCTTTCACTGTCGAATCAATGATTTCTATGGTATCTTCAGCATCTGAGATTCTTTCTTCTATCTCTTGTATTCTGTTGTTGATATTTGCATCTATGGACCCTGATTTCTTCCTAAGGTTTTCTATCTCCAAGGTTGCCTCCCTTTGTGATTTCTTAATTGTTTCTACTTCTCTTTTTACATCCAGGATGATTTCGTTCAGTTCCTTTACTTGTTTGTTTGCATTTTATTTAATTTCTTTAATATATTTTTGTGTTTCCTCTTTCATGACTTCTGCCTATTGGCTTAATTTCTCCTGAATTTCTTTAAGTGATTTTTCTGTTTCTTCTCTATTGGCTTCTATCTGTTGACCCCTATTCTCCTGAATTTCTTTAAGTGTTTTTTTGTGTTTCCATTGTAAGGGCCTCTAACTTATTCATGTTTCCCTGTATTTCTTTTTTTTTTTATTCGATATAATTTATTTACATTTCAAATGATTTCCCCTTTTCTAGCCCCCCACTCCCCGAAAGTCCCGTAAGCCCCCTTCTCTTCTCCTGTCCTCCCACCCACCCCTTCCCACTTCCCCGTTCTGGTTTTGTCGAATACTGCTTCACTGAGTCTTTCCAGAACCAGGGGCCACTCCTGCTTTCTTCTTGTATCTCATTTGATGTGTGGATTATGTTTTGGGTATTTTTCTGTTTCTTCTCTATTGGCTTCTATCTGTTGACCCCTATTCTCCTGAATTTCTTTAAATGTTTTTCTGTGTTTCCATTGTAAGGGCCTCTAACTTATTCATGTTTCCCTGTATTTCTTTAAGAGCTTTATTTATGTCCTTCATGTGTTCCTCTAGCAGCATTATGACCAGTGATTTTAAATCCAAATCTTGTTTTTCTGGTGTGTTGGGATATCCAGGACTTGATGCTGTTTGGGAATTCAGCTGCTGCCATATTGCCTTGATTTCTGTTAATAATGTTCCTGCATTTTCCTTTTGCCATCTGGTTATCTTTGACTTTAGTTGGTTAGTGACAGCAACTGGCTGGTGCTTGAACATCCTGTGGGCCTGTAAAAGTATTTCCTCACCATTGGAAAACTGGGTTTCCCATGGCACAGATTGCTGATGTGCTGGTGTCGTTGAAGCCCTAGTGTGTCCTGCCACAAGCAATGCTATACTTGGGTTGTCTCTGTGTACCTAGTGTTACCTATCTGGTCTGCCCAGTAGTAAAGATGGTAGACACCATGTGGACCCCCTCCAAGAGCTGATCACTCTGTAGGACCAACAACCCAGGATAAGGCTCATTGCTGGGTGTCAAATGCTCTGCTGATGCTGGTTCTCCAATCCTCCCTTCTACCAATTACCCTGATCCTGCCTGTTCTTGAGTGAATTTCAGGAAGTAGGATCTTCTCCATATCAGATGTGTCACAGGTCTACCACATCCAATGGAACGGGGCAGTGGAGATTAATCTGCTCCTGCTGGTTCTCTAGAGAGTATTAGGAAGTGGGATCTTCCCCATGTCAGATGTGGCACAGGTCTCTGGCTGAACTGGCTGCTTGGTCACAGGAGCCAAGATGGTGGATACCTCAAACTGTAAGGCTCCGTCAAACCCCAGGATTCCCTGAAGGTCAGGCACTTCCCTGGCTGAGCTTCTGGAGCCAGGATGGTGACTGGCAACCTTGGACCACTGGCCTCCATCTAACTTAGGGACCCTTTGCAGGTCAGGCACATCCCTGGCTGAGCTGCTGGAATCAAGATGGTGGCTGGCTACCTTGGACCATGGGGCTCTGTCTAACCATGTGACTTTGTGCAGGTCAGATGCTCCCCACAGGATGCATACCCAGGCAGCTGTAGAGCTGCCCAGCTCCCTGTTGTGGAAGGAACTCAGGCAGGTGGTGTCCTGGGCAATCCTTCATTCTTGTGCCCTCTGCATACCTGGTTGAGCTGCTGGAGTCAAGATGGTGGCTGGCTACCTCGGACTGTGAGGTTCTGTCTAGCTGCAGGACCCTCTGCAGGCCAGACACTCCTGGCAGGATGCATACCCAGGCAGCTGTTGAGCTGCCTGGCTTCCCTTTGTGGAAGGAACCCAGGCAGGCTGTGTCTTGGGCACTCCTTCACTCTGGTGCCCTCTGCATACCTGGTTGAACTGCCTGTGCAAGATGGTGGCTGGCAACCTCAGACTGTGGGCCTCCATCTAACTGCAGGACCCTCTGCAAGTCAGGTGCTTCCCTGACTAAGATGCAAGAGCCAAGATGGTGGCTGGCAACTTCAGTCTGTGGGGCTCTATCTAACCAGATTATCAGTTTTAAACTAACTTTCCTTATCATCATTGTACCTTTTAAATTATATCCAATAACTTATGAGTCAAGACATGTAAAACTTTTAAGGCCGATTAGAAATAAAAATGAAGCAATTAAACGAATTTCATAAATTTCAACCAAACAATTTTTCTTCTTCTTTTTTGTAATTTCAAGAGAAAAAGGCACTTTGAACCCCATCTTTACCATTGTAGAAAATTTTCTAGGAGAATTAACCATTCCCACTTGTCCTAGAGCTTGAGGCTGCTGGCCCTTTAAGTAGTAGCTTTTTCTTCAGCTGTGTTTGATTCCTAGTTAAGAATGTGAGTCACCATAAATCAGTTTCTGCTATTTAAACTGCAACTGGCGGAACTGCCAGCAGATAACTTTTTTACCATTTTTTCTTTTCAACATGAACCATCAAACAACAATCACTCAAACAACAAAGACAGACAAACATAAATTGACAGATATATAGATGGATTGGTACACTAATAGACAGACAACATAAAGAAAGGGAAGAGGACTTGATGTCCCAGAGAGATTTAAATATCCTTACTAGAACTAAGGGTATCTCAAGTAGGATCTGGAGAGGAAGTAGGACATCTACCTCTTTTCTCTCCTCCCCAGGAGAGTTTTGAAATAGCTTGTATCCATTTTTTGATACAACGTCCTGCATGTAGAACAACTACTTTTCTGAAACCTGATTTTACTTTTCCCCCTTTTTTTCTCTTGTTTAAGATTTACCTCTTTGTCTCCTACTTCTTCTGGGAATTCTGTCAAAGAAGGGAGAGGAGGCACAGTGGCAGCTCCCCAGTGCCCTGCTTTTTTAACATCTGTTAAAAAAGGATGTGGTAGTGGAGGGAGAGAAATTCAAAGAGGGAGAGAGAGAGAGAGAGAGAGAGAGAGAGAGAGAGAGAGAGAGAGAGAGAGAGAGAGTCTCTTCCTCCACAACTAAGCTGGCTGGCAACCCCCAACTCACTCTTCCGATGGGCTACCTCCGGCCTTTGTTCCTGTGAACAATAAGGCGCCTCACCTCGACTACTGACACCGCCCCAAGGCGGTTTCACCTGACTCCCAACACAGACTTGCTAGTCTGAAGGCAGGCGACCCGCTGAGACCTGGAGCCAACGAAGATTCACAGCCCCGCCTTTGATGTGACCAACTTCTGGGAGGGGTGGTCGATTCCCCCAAGACTATATAACATGCCTTAAAAATATTAAAGTCAGTCTTGACCGGATTACACCGCCTTGACTCAAATCTCTCTCGCCTTAACCTCAAAATTCTCTTTCAGGCAACCCAGTTCACATGTAGCTGCAGGCGGACTACATATTGGCGCCAGAACGTGGGAAGACCTGGTACGGGAGAATTTCCTGAGGTAACCCTATCTAGCGAAGCTTCGCAGAAAAGGTGAAAAGGAAATGGTATCCACACGGTAAGCAACGTAGAGGTCAAATGCTAGCGCTAGCGTAAAAAAATTTTCTATTGTTGTGAGTGCAGAGGGATACGGGTTTTGCAAGCAAAACTGTGCTGACCCGGCATAGTGGCCGCTTGGATTGAAAGATAGGGAAATATGGGACAGGAAAGTTCGCGTGAAATTTGCGCCCGCAACATTCAAGAGTTGCTTCAGGCGAAAGGGATAGGGTTTGAAGAAGAAAGACTGGAGGATTTCTTGGACCAGATATATTCTTGCTGTCCTTGGTTCCAAGAAAAACGAACGTTAAATGAGAGAACTTGGGTAAGAATTGGTAATTCGCTAAAGCAGCCAAGGCAGACAATATTACTCTCTGCCTCTGGACACTTATAAAGGATATTATAGATGAAGGAGGTTTGGAAGAATTAGATATCATTCAAGAAATTGAGGAATCTCAAGAAGAAAGCCTCACAGAGAGGATCCCTGTAAGAGAGGACCCTCTACACCCTAAGTCTCATAAACGCAGAGACAGTGCTGATGAGCCTATTGTAAAAAAGACAGCTCATCCCAAGAAAAGAGCAACAGAATCTCATGGAGAAGAATGGCCCCCTGTAGCGCCATCTGCTCCGCCTATGACCTTGATGACAGGAGACGAGATCCAGAAAGGCATGCAGTTACAAAAGTTGGAGTTTGAAATTAAATTGCAGAAATTGACTAATGAATTACAGGAGCTAAAAAGGGTGTCTAATACTAGAGAGAACAATAAATCTGAGACCCGCCAGTCGCCACTAGAAAGAGTTATAAGCCAGGCTCGCGGGGAGGGGCAGGATACGTCAGAAATCTTAGCTTTTCCAGTCCTTGAGATAGAAGACCAGGACAATGTGATTTGACAATATCAGACTTTGGAATTTAAAGTGATAAAAGAATTAAAGCTAGCCGTAGCCCAGTACGGCCCGACAGCTCTTTTTACACAGGCGTTATTGGATACTGTGATAGAGTCGAATTTAACTCCACAGGATTGGAGAACGCTGTGTAAGGCCACGTTGTCGGGGGGGGGGGGGGGGAGATTTCTTGCTTTGGAGTTCTGAATGGCGTGAGGCTAGCAAAAGAACTGCCACCACTAATACTCAGGCAGGCCATCCAGAATGGAATGCTGATATGTTACTGGGGGAAGGTGTATATGAAGGAAATACTAACCAGATGGGGTTTCCCATCGCAGTGTATGCGCAGATTGCGGTGGCTGACCGCCATGCTTGGAATCTTTTATCATCAAAGGGAGATCCTAGTGGGAATCTAACAGGTGTCAAACAAGCTCCCGATGAACTTTTTCAGGATTTCATGGATCGATTGCTAAAAACAGCTAATAGAATTTTCGGAAATTCTCAGGCAGAAAATCCGCTGGTTACTCAACTAGCCTACAAGAATGCTAATGCGGCCTGCCAGGAGGCGATTAGACCTCATAGGGGAAAGACAGACTTAGCTGGTTATATTCATCTTTGTTCTGAAATCGGTCCCTTGTATAATCAGGGTTTAGCTATGGCTGCAGCGCTGCCGGGAACCACCATTCAGGGAATTCTTTTGCAGAGACGAGGAAATAGAAGGTGTTTTAAATGTGGAAGTCTGGGTCATTTTAAAAGTGATTGCCCTGATAACAGGACTACTATAAACGGGCAATCAGGTGGTTCACCAGGAACATGCCCTAAGTGTAGAAAAGGAAATCATTGGGTGAAGGGATGCAAGTCCAAAACTAATTTTCAAGGCAGACCCGTGTCGGGAAACGGGGGGAGGGGCGGGGCCCACCCCAGGCCCCGATGCATTCAGGACAGACAGTCCGTGGGGCAACACAGCTGCTGCCGAGCCAAGGAAATCTATCTTTGAACTCGCCAGAGCTACACCAGGAAGTGCAGGATTGGACCTCTGCTGTATATTCCATGCCGTTTTAGCCCCAGAAATGGGCGTTCAGGTCCTGCCTACGGGAGTCTTTGGACCGTTACCTGAAGGAACTTGGGGATTGCTGTTAGGATGAAGCAGTTCTACTGTAAAAGGACTGCAGATTTATCCAGGTGTCATAGACAGTGACTATGAGGGAGAAATAAAAATTATGGCTGCTTCCCCTCATGGTGTCATAACTATACCTGCTAATCAAAGAATTGCTCAGATTGTTTTGGTTCCTTTACATCCACTGCCTTCCAAATTCATTAAAGATAAAAGAGGAAAGGAGGGCTTTGGCTCCTCCAGAGTGTATTGGGTTCAATCTATCACCAATAAAAGACCTAACCTTAAATTGACTATTGAAGGAAAGAGTTTTGAAGGATTAATAGATACGGGAGCTGATGTTACTATTATTAAAGGACAGGATTGGCCGTGTAGCTGGCCACTGACGGAGACTCTTACAGCATCTCCAAGGCATCGGATATGCAAATAATCCTAAACAGAGCGCGAGACTTCTAACTTGGAAAGATACAGAGGGAAACTCAGGGCAAATTCGGCCTTTTGTTATGCAGAATTTGCCTACTACGCTTTGGGGTAGAGACCTTCTATCACAGATGAATCTAATTATGTGCAGTCCAAATGAAATCGCCTCTAAGCAAAAGACAGAGTCAGAATCCTTACCTGCTCAGGGGCTTGGGACTGAAGAGCAAGGCACTAGAAAGTTTAAAACCCCCCAGCCAAACTCTAACTCTAGAAGTCTGGGGCATTTTCGGTAATGGCCACTATCTTGCCTGCATCCCACGCCGATAAAATTCATTGGCTTAGTGATAATCCTGTGTGGGTTGATCAGTGGTCTTTATCTAAGGAGAAATTGGAAGCCGCCTCTTTGCTAGTGCAGGAACAATTGAAGGCGAGACATTTAATAGAGTCTTTATCTCCATGGAACACGCCAATATTTGTCATTAAAAAAAAAATCCGGCAAATGGAGATTGTTGCAGGATTTAAGAAAAGTTAATGAAACAATGTTGCCCACGGGAACCTTACAAGCTGGTCTTCCATCCCCTGTGGCTATCCCGAAAGGGTTTCATAAAATAGTCATAGATTTAAAAGATTGTTTCTTTACTATTCCATTGCACCCTGAGGATTGCAAAAGGTTCCCGTTCAGCGTTCCTTATATTAACTTTATAGAGCCTATGAAGAGATATCAGTGGACAGTACTTCCTCAGGGCATGGCTAATAGTCCAGCTTTATGCCAGAAATTTGTAGCACAGGCTATTCAGCCTGTGAGACAGAAATGGCCAGATATTTACTTTATCCATTTCACAGATGATTTTCTAATTGCAGGAAAAAATCCTCAGACCTTGATTTTATGTTTTAAAGATTTACAGCAGGCTTTGGTCGCTAAAGGATTGCAAATAGCACTGGAAAAAGTTCAGACCCAGCAGCCGTATAATTATCTGGGTTTTAAACTTACAGACCAGGCAGTTTTTTCCCAGAAGATAATTATCCGCAGGGACAATCTGAAAACTTTAAATGATTTTCAGAAGTTATTGGGTGACATTAACTGGCTTCGGCCATATTTAAAGCTTACAACAAGAGAATTGCAACATTTATTTGATATTCTTAAAGGGGATGCTGATCTGACATCTCCTAGGTTATTAACTTCAGAAGGACTTTTGGCTTTACAGACAGTGGAGAAAGCTATTGAAAATCAATTTGTTACCTATATAGATTATTCTTTACCTTTGCATCTGCTAATTTTTAATACTACTCACTCGTCTACAGGTTTACTATGGCAAACGGCTCCTCTGATGTGGATTCATTTGAGGGTGTCTTCAAGGCGTAATATTTTGCCATATTTTGAGGCGGTGGCCCAAGTAATTATGCTTGGTAGAAAGCAAGCGCTAACTTATTTTGGCAAAGAACCAGATGTTATTATACAACCTTACAGTGTAAATCAGGATGAATGGCTAAAACAGCATAGCACGGACTGGTTGCTAGCTCAAATAGGCTTTGAAGGGTGTATAGATAATCATTATCCTCAAGACAAATTGATAAAGTTTTTAAATATGCATGAGGTTGTATTTCCTAAAATGACATCTTTAGAGCCGTTGCATAATGCCCTCTTAATTTTCACAGATGGCTCTTCCAATGGAAGAGCCGGATATAGTATTAACAATCAGCAGGTGGTCGTAGAGACTCCCTGGGCTGTCTGCTCAGTTATCAGAGCTGACAGCGGTGTTGTGTGTCTTTCAATCTGTAAATAGTACGTTTAATCTTTTTACTGACAGTGCTTATGTTGCATTTTCTATACCACAATTAGAAACCTGTGGCACGTTTAATTTTAATATGCCAGCTGGATCCTTGTTTTCACAATTGCAAGGTATCATTCTTGCTAGGAAAAATCCTTTTTATATTGGTCACATCCGAGCACACTCAGGTCTTCCTGGACCTCTGGCTCAGGGTAATGAGTGCATTGACAAAGTGCTTATAGGACAAGCTTTGGCACTCACACCCATAGAACTGGCAAAAATGTGATCATGATAAATTTCATCTTTCTAGTCATACGTTGAGACTCCGTCATAAGATCACAAAGGAGCAAGCTAGAATGATTGTAAAACAATGCCCTAATTGTCTCACTTTAGCACCAGTGCCCCACTTAGGGGTTAATCCACGTGGTCTTATGCCCAATCAAATTTGGCAAATGGATGTAACTCACTATGCAGAATTTGGGAAATTAAAATTTATACATGTTTGCATTGATACGTGCTCGGGACACATTTTTGCCTCCCTGCATACGGGAGAAGCCTCTAAAAATTTAATTGATCATTGTTTACAAGCCTTTAATACCATGGGATTACACAAAGTCATTAAGACAGACAATGGACCAGCCTACACTGGTAAGAACTTTATCTCATTTTGCAAGGAATTTAATATAAAACTTAAAACTGGAATTCCTTATAATCCAATGGGGCAAGGAATCGTGGAGCGTGCTCATCGCACCCTTAAAAACTGGCTTCTTAAAACTAAGAAGGGGAATCTATATCCTCCTAGGTCCCCTAAATCACATCTTGCCTTTGTTTTATTTGTTTTAAATTTTCTCCAAATGGATGCTAAAGGTCAGTCTGCAGCAGACCAACACTGACACCCAGCTACTTCCAATTCCTACGCCCTGGTTAAGTGGCGGGACCCTTTAAATAATACATGGAAGGGCCCGGACCCCGTTTTAATCTGGGGAAGGGGGTCCGTCTGCATTTTCTCTCAGGAAGAAGACGGTGCACGTTGTCTCCCGGAGAGATTGGTACGGCAGGTAAACACGCCCTGAAACTGTTGGTAAGTATATTTAATTCAAAAGGCTGTTTTCAAGCCGCTTCCCACTTACTTGGGAAAGTAAAGTTCCTTTGTGTCCTTGCAAATTAAGTTGCAAGCCAGGCCTCTGGCCTGAAGACACTGAATTTCAATTAAACTAAACGTTTTGAGCTTTCAGATACTAACCAAACTGGTTTTTCTCTTAATCTCCTTTTATATTTCAAGCAGATAATGCTCAGAAGATAAACTCCTTCAGCAATGGCCCCAGGTTGGGGATGGGTGGTTATTACAGCCAGCCAGAGCTTATCAGCAGAGCATTTACTCTGCGAGTGGATCCGTCAGGAGGCTGCATGGTATTCGGAACTATGCATGTTTGTTAATATAACAAACATGGCATCAGTTGAGGTGCGAGGCGAGGCACTGCAGGGGAAAAGGAAAAAAAATCCTGTCTCCGAATTTCCCTGAAAAGCATGCCCAGCTGCATGGGGGTTTGACATTGAAAGACTGTCCTTGAATTTAAAAAGGCAGTCTATTCCCCCCCCCCCCCGAAAAAGATGTCCTTAACGTTTAAGGGCTTGGGCCTCTGCTTTCCCTCACTGGTTAAAGCCCGTCATCCTTTGGATAAACTTACTTGTATCCACTGAGTTGTTAAAAATAAATAATTAAGGGGGAATTGTCTCTTCCTCCACAACTAAGCTGGCTGGCAACCCCCAACTCTTCCGATGGGCTACCTCCAGCCTTTGTTCCTGTGAACAATAAGGTGCCTCACATCGACTACCGACACCGCCCCAAGGCGGTTTCACCTGACTCCCAACACAGACTCACCAGTCTGAAGGTAGGCGACCCACTGAGACCTGGAGCCAAAGAAGATTCACAGCTCCGCCTTTGTTGTGACCGACTTCTGGGAGGGGTGGTCGATTCCCCCAAGACTATATGACATGCCTTAAAAATATTAAAGTCAGTCTTGACCGGATTACACCGCCTTGACTCAAATCTCTTTCACCTTAACCTCAAAATTCTCTTTCAGGCAACCCAGTTCACATGTAGCCGCAGGCGGATTACAAGAGAGAAGTAGAGGCCAGCCATGACCATGTGGAGAGAGGTGGGAGGGGAGGAGAGCCCAAGTGTTTCTTTGCAGTCCAGGACTTACACTCTGCCTGTGAGTGGTTTTTACTTTAGATTTCTCTGGCCGCTTCAGCAGCCTCTGACTTCCAGAGAACAAATTTTCCCCCAGAGAGTGCGGCTCGAGCAAGCTGGATAAATTCCTTAGGTGTGAGCCAGCCCTTGTTGGGAGACTCCCAAAGTGAAAGGAGCAGTTGTCCCATAGGCAGTGACTGCGGACTTTAATTTATCTAAAATTTTAAAGTCAAGGGGCTGATAGGAGTAATTTGATTCATGACCATCCCTGCCTTCATCTGGGGTCAGAGTATCCAGGGAGTGCAGGATTGGAGTACCTGGAGATTGATGTCCTATTTCTCCCTCCTCCTCTCCTTCATTCTCACCCAGACTCTACTGTCAGGGGCTTCACGGGGAACAGTGCCCAGCTGCATAAAGAGAGTGGGAAAACCAGGACTGGATTTTCTTGCAAGAATTTTGGCTCTGGCTTTTTCTGGATTTCTGTCTTTGAATTAAATCCTGAAGTTAGAGTGGCCATTTGTCTCTCTAAATTTCATAACACCTTTAAGAGGGCTACTTGCTCCCTGCAGCATTCTACCATTTGGTGGAGAGAAGAAGTTTCTTCAGTGGTTCTCCAGGCAGGCAGCTTTCTCCTCCAAGCTGGCTTCCTCCCCAGGAGATAGAGTGTCAGCACCTGAATTATGACTAGATTTCAGAGTTTGTAGAGAAGGATAAACTTTCCTGATACATTGTCTTTTTGAGAAATTAGGGGAAAGAGCAGACATAGACAGAGACCACTTTAAATGTCCCCCCACCATATCAATCACCACAGAGGCAGGAAGGGTAAGAGAGAACATACACAGTGTCCAGATGAGCACTTTTTCAGAGAATGCTCTCCCTCAGAAACTGGATCCTGGAAGAGGGAGGAATTCTGAATAATATCATTAATCAAAGACCAGTAGAAAAGGGAGTAACCAGAATTTTTTCCAGACCAAAAGTTGCATAGTAATCTCTAAAACAATCACCTACTCTAGCCCATGTTTTTTTTATCTATCATTCCTTCCTTCTGGAATGAGGGACAAATTTGTCCAACAATTTTCTTCACCCTAGACCCTTGCATCTTGAGAGAATCCTTAAGCCATAAAACAGTCTGAGTAAATGCTTGTCCCATGTTGCTGTGGAGATTATTCCCTGGCCGAGCACCAGGGTCAACCATGCCTTGACCTATCCGCTCCTGGAGCTGCACATAAGGGACCTTCCTTAGTGTCCTATGGCCTTCCTCTCCTTGATGATTCCACAGGGGCCTCACTGATGGGCGCCAGAGTGTCGTGGCCCTCAGGTCAGTCATCAGGGTCCCTGGACCACCTAGGAAAGGACAAGAGACAAGAGATATGAGAGACAGACAGCAAGACAGTATTCTGGTCAAGCTGTCAAACTTTATTGTTTTACAAACTGCAACATAAAGGAAAGCAAGCAGGATGTAGGGAGAGGGTATGAGGGGGGCAAACATTGTCATCAGGGAACAGTCTCTCAAGGAGCAAACACTGTCTCTAAACATTGTCTCCAGGAAGTAGTCTTTCTGAACTTTCTCTCAGAATCTCATGACAACACTGGCTTGGGCTTCAAGGAAGCTGGCAAACTAAAATGATCATGAGGAGGTGAAGTAGAAAGAGTTTGTTATAATAACCTAACTGCAGGTGAGCTCTGTTTGTTCTAACCAACATTAGCTCTATATATGCTGACCAACTTGATATTTGCAAACCTGAAATCTAATATTTTCCTTCTAGAGAACATCATACTAAGTGAGGTAACCCAGACTCAAAAGGTGAATCATGGTATGCACTCACTAATAAGTGGATATTAACCTAGAAAACTGGAATACCCAAAACATAATCCACACATCAAGTGAGGTACAAGAAGAAAGGAGGAGTGGCCCCTGGTTCTGGAAAGACTCAGTGAAACAGTATTCGGCAAAACCAGAACAGGGAAGTGGGAAGGGGTGGGTGGGAGGACAGGGGACGAGAAGGGGGCTTACGGGACTTTCGGGGAGGGGGGGCTAGAAAAGGGGAAATCATTTGAAATGTAAATAAATTATATCGAATAAAAAAAATTAAAAAAAAATATTTTCCATCTAAAGGTAGGCTTGAGCATGTAAGATGGCTGAAAGGAGGAGGTTTTTATATCTAAGTGAGAATGACTCCTGATACATGGGACCCAGTATTACTGATTAAGAGGCATAAGACATCATATCAACATCAGGTTCTTACTGTATGTGTAGCATTTTCCTACCACAGAAGGGCACATGGGCTTTTGTGTGACTTGGGAAAAACCTCTTTTGTAGGACTGCATAATGGCCTCCTGCTTCTGAGAAGTAGGATCTACTCTTGTAAAGCAAGTTCCTTCTAGGTAAAACCCTTCCTAGAGATAAAAAGGAGTTTCCTGTGAATTTCTGAACAGAAGAATCTGTCAGGAGAAAACTCTTGAAATTAATATGTTCTTTTGCCTTCAAGTCCTTCAGGGAGCAGTGAGGCTGCAGCTCTCATGGACTGCCATCCTTGATAGGATGACCTTTTTAAGGTGCGGATGACCCTGAGTTTTCCAGGCTCATTTAAGCAGTCCCTCATACATACTCCACTGTAATCCCTTACCCACAGTCCTTAAAGACACTCTGATAAATGAATTGGTTCAGTATGTAAAACTTTAGTAGATTTGTTACTTTGTTCTTCATGGGTTTGCAAGATGAGTAGATGTTTATTTACATTGACAAACTCTGACACAAGTGCTGATACCAAGAAGTGCTTCCTGACAGGATCCTGGATGGTTGTCCTCTGAGAGGTTCTGCCAGCACCTGGCCAATACAGATGCAGATCCTCACAGCAAAGCATTGGACTGAGCCCAGGAACCCCAATGGAAGAGCTAGGGAAAGGTGATTAAAGGAATTGCAGCCCATAGGAAGAAAAATATCAGCTAACTAGACCACCCAGAGCTTCTAGGAACTAATCCACCAACCAAAAAGTATACATGCAGTGATCCATGGCTCAAGCTACATATGTTGCAGAGAATGGCCTTATATGGCATCAATGGAAGGGTGGCCCTTGTTCCTGTGAAGGTTGATGCCCCAGTGTAGAAGAGATGCTAGAGAAGTGAGGCAGGAGTGGGTGGATGAACGTCCTCATAGAGGAAAAGGGGAAAAGATGGGGGGCGGGTGTTGTGGAGGGGAAACCAACCAGGAATGGGATATCATTTGAAATGAAAATGAATAAAAAATTTAAAAAGAATCAAAGAGAAGCTTGAAAGGAGGGTGTGTGATTCTTCAATGAAAATAACTACATGTGCCATCTTCTCTCAGGTGACTGAGCAGGCAGGAACAGCCAGGAGCACAGGAAACACAGGAGTGGCAGAGCAGTGAGGCCAGTGTCCATCCAGGCTCCACCTGCACCCAGGAGCTGGTCAGAGGCACAGCCATCTTTGTGCTGAGCCTGCCAGGGGAGAACTGGAGTGAAGGGAATGATTTGGCTTCTGGGTCTAGAGGTAGGGCCATCATCTTCTCTCCAGCAACTGAGCAAATGGGTACAGCCCGGAACTCAGAGAACACAGGAGTGGCAGAACAGTTGTGATGCTGTGCCAGGGAAGAGCCAGTCACCCGGGGGTGATGAGACAGGCTTGCAGGCACACAGGAGGGACAAACAACAGTCAGAGATAGCAGGACCAACTAACACCAGAGATAACCAGATGACAAAATGTAGAAACATTACCAACAGAAATCAAGGCAACATGGCACCATCTGAACCCAATTCTCCCACAACAGCAAGTCATGGATACCCTAACACACTGGAAAATAAAGATTTGGATTTAAAATCACAGCTCATGATGCCGATAGAGGGCTTCAAGAAGGATGTAAATAACTCCCTGAAAAAAATACAGAATACAGGTAAACAGGTAGAAGCCCTTAGAGAATTACAGGAAAGCAAATCCAAACAGGTGAAGGAATTAAACAAAACCATTCAGTGTGTAAAAATGGTGGTAGAAACAATGAAGAAATCACAAAGGGAAACAACTCTCCACATAGAAAACCTAGGAAAGAAGTCAGGAATCATTGATCTAAGAATCAACAAGAGAATACAAGAGATAGAAGAGAAAATCTCAGATGCAGAAAATACCACAGAAAGCATTGACACAACGGTTAAAGAAAATTCCAAATGCAAAAAGCATTTTACATATTCTGTAAAATTTTTGAAACAGGGGATCAAAGTTCCTAAACAGAAAACCAATGGCTCATGATCCAATATCAAGAGTTGACCAATGGGACCTCATACAATTGCAAAGATTCTGTAAGGCAAAGGACACTGCCAATAGGACAAAACATCAACACACAGATTTGGAAAAACTCATTACAACCCTATGTCCAATAGAGGGATTACATCCAATATATACAAAGAACTCAAGAAGTTAGAATCCAAAGAACCAGATAACCCTATTAAAAATGGGATGCAAGGCTAAACAAAGAGTTCTCAAAAGAGGAATATCAAATGGCTGAGAAGCACTTAAAGAAATGTTCAACAACCTTAGTCATCTGGGAAATGCACATTAAAACAGCCCTGAGTTTCTACCTCAAAGCAATCAAAATGGCTAAGATCAAAAACTCAGGTGACAGCAGATGTTGATGAGGATGTGGTGAAAGAGGAGCACTTCCCCATTGCTGGTGGGACTGCAATCTGGTAAAACCATTTTGGAAATCAATGTGGTGGTTCCTTAGAAAATTGGAAATACTTCTACCTGAAGAACTCAGATATACCACTACTGGACATATACCCGAAAGATACAACATATAGCAAGGACACATGATCCACTGTGTTTATAGCAGCTTTATTTAAAATAGCCAGAAGCTGGCAACAAGCCAGAAGTCCCTCAACAGAAGAAGAGATACAAAAATTGTGGTACATTTACACAATGGAGTACTACTCAGCTATTAAAAGCAATGACTTCCTTTCCAGGATCAGGACCCTCTCCATACTTCTTCATGGTAGTCATTTGTTATGCTATTTGTGACTTGGGTATTCAGGGCTTCTGGGCTAATTAATATCCACTTATCAGAGATTGTATTCCATGTGTATTCTTTTGTGATTGGGTTACCTCACTTAGGATGATATTTTCCAGATCAAACCATTCACCTAAAAATTTTGTGAATTCATTGTTTCTAATTGCTGAATAGTATTCCATTGTGTAAATATACCACATTTTCTGTATCCATTCCTCCTTTGAGGGGCATTTGGGTTCTTTCCAGCTTCTGGCTATTATAAATAAGCCTGCTATGAACATAGTGGAGCATGTGTCTTTATTACATGCCAGGGAATCCTTTGGGTATATGCCCAGGACAGGTATAGCAGGGTCCTGTGGAAGTGTCATGTCCAGTTTTCTGAGAAACCGTCAGACTGCTTTCCAAAGTGGTTGTACCCCACCAGCAGTGGAGGAGTGTTCCTTTTTCTCCACATCCTCGCCAACACCTGCTGTCTCCTGAGTTTTTGACCTTAGCCATTCTGATTGGTGTAAAGTGATATCTCAGGGTTGTTTTGATTTGCATTTCAGTAATGACTAATGATGTTGAGCACTTCTTAAGGTGTCTCTCGGCCATCTGAATTTCTTCAGATGAAAATTCTTTGTTTAGATCTGTACCCCATTTTTAATAGGGTTATTTGGTTCCCTGGGGTCTAACTTCTTGAGTTCTTTGTATATATTGGATATTAGCCCTTTATCAGATGTAGGGTTGGTGAATATCCTTTCCCAATTTGTTGGTTGCCGTTTTGTCCTTTTAACAATGTCCTTTACCTTACAGAAACTTTGTAATTTTATGAGGTCCCATTTGTCAATTCTTGATCTTAGAGCATAAGCTAGCATTGGAGGGGAGTATAAGGACAGAGAAAAAGGAGAGAGGTGATTGGAGAATGGGTGGAGAGAAGAAGGTTTATGGGACATATGGGGAGGGGGGATCTGGGAAAGGGGAAATCATTTGGAATGTAAACAAAGAATATAAAAAAATAAAAATATTAAAAAAGAAGGTGAAACAAAATACCCATAGGAGGAGATACAGAGACAAAGTGTGGATCAGAAACTGAAGGAAAGACCATCCAGAGACTGCCTCACCTGGGAATGCATACCATATACAGTTACAAAACCCAGACACTATTGTGGATGCCAACAAGTGCTTGCTGACAGGAGGAGCCTGATATAACTGTCTCCTGAGAGGCTCTGCCAGTGCCTTACAAATACAGAGGGGGGATACTCCCAGCCAACCACTGAACTGACTACAGGGTCCCCAATGGAGGAGTTAGAGGAAGGACCCAAGGATCTGAAGGAGTTTGCAGCCCCATAGAAGGAACAACAATATGAACTAACCAGTACCCCTAGAGTTCCCAGGGACTAAACCACCAACCAACCAAAGAGTACATGTGGAGGTTCCAGCTGCATATGTAACAGAGGATGGCCTTGTTGGACATCAAAGGGAGGAGAGGCCCTTGGTCCTGAGAAGGCTTGATGCCCCAGTACAGGGGAATGCAATGACAGGGAAGTGGGAGTGCTTGTGTTGGTGAGCAGGGGGAGGGGGTAAGGTAAGCGGTTTTCAGAGAGGAAACCAGGAAAGGGGATAACATTTGAAATGTAAATAAAGAAAATATCTAATTTAAAAAAACTCAGGTGACAGCAGATGCTGGTGAGGATGTGGAGAAAGAGGATCATTCCTCCATTGTTGGTGGGATTGCAAGGTGGTACAATCACTCTGGAAATTAGTCTGGTGGTTCCTCAGAAAATAGGACATAGTATTATTACATGAGGACCCAACTATACTACTTGTGGGTATATACCCAAAAGATGTTCCAACATATACCATCTGTGGTTTCTTAGAGTCTATAAGACATCTATCCAGGACCTGGGTAACCTTCGATGTCTCAGATGCTGAATTTATGCCTAGTGTGGCACTCTCTTTCTGCTGCCTTATGATCAAGATGTAGAACTCTCAGTTACTTTTCCAGAACCATCTCTGCCTTCTGGCTGCCATACTTCCAGAAATGATGATCATGGACTAAGCCTCTGAACTGAAGGCCAGTCCTAATTAAATGTTTTTCTTTATATAACTTGTTGTGCTTATGGTGTCTCTCCACAGCAATAAAACCCTAAGACACATAAAACAAAACAAAACAAAAACTAATGACTTCATGAAATTCTCAGGCAAATGGATAGAACCAGAAAATGTCATCATGAGTGAGATTGTCAAGACACAAAAGAACACATATGCTATGTACTCACTGATAAGTGGATATTATCCCAAAAGCTTAGAATACTCACTATACACGCACAAACCATGTGCAGCTTAAGAAGAAGGAAGACCAAAGAGTGGATGCCTCAATCCTACATAGAAGGGTGGACAAAATAATCACAGGAGGCAGAGGGAAGGAGGAAGGAACCTAGAAGGCAGAGAGATGGCAAAATCCAAAAGGGGAGGATCAAGTACTAGAAGGGAAAGGAAAGAAGTACAGAGAGTTGGGAAATTGAATAGAAATATGTAGCAGTGGGGGATGGGGAACTGGATATAGCCACCAGAAATTCCCAAATGCCAGGGAAGCAAGAGGCTTACAGGACCTAATGGGGATGACTTTAGCTGAAATATATAATAAGGGGGAAATAAAACTTGTAGAGACTACCTCCAGTTGATTGGCATGCCCATCCTCAATTGAAGGATGGGTCCACCCACCCATCTCAAAATTGTTAACCCACAAATATTCCTGTCCAAAAGGAAGACAAGGACAAAAATGGAAAAAAAAAGACTAAGGGAAAGGCTATCCAGAGACGGCCCCATCTAAGGGCCCATCCCATTTGCAGACACCAAACCCTGACACTATTGCTGATACCAAGAAGAGCTTCCTGACAGCAGCCTGGTATGGTTGTTCACTGAGAGGTTCAATCAGCAGCTGACCAATGGACTGAACTCAAAGACCCCAATGGAAGAGTTAGGAGACTCAGTATTACTTTTTTTTTCTTATGATTTCATTTCATGTATACATCTCTCTCTTTTGCTGTGCATGTCTCTGTTTCTGTATGTCTGTGTATCTGTGTCTATTGTGTGTTTGTGTCTATACATGTCTGTTTGTTGCTACAACATGTACTTATGAACACCAGAGGCATTAGATCCCTCTAGTTGGAGCTATACATGGAGGTGAGGTACATGGTGTTTGTTGTTGTTGTTGTTGTTGTTAATTTGGATACTGTCTCTGTGCCTCCTGATTAGTCTGGAGAAGGGTATATCAATCTTGTTGATTTTTTCAAAGAACAAGCTTCTCCTTTTGTGGATCCTTTTATACTTCTTTTTGTTTCTAATTTGTTGATTTCAGCCCCGAGTTTGATGATTTCCTGTCTTCTACTCCTCTTGGCTGTACTAGCATCATTCTGTTCTAAAGCTTTCAGGTGTGCTATTAAGATGCTAGTGTATGTTTTCTGTAGCTTCTTTTTGGAGTCACCCAGAGCTGTGTATTTTCCACTTAATACTGCTTTCATTGTGTCCCATAAATTTTGGTATGTTGTGCCTTCGTTTTCATTAAATTCCAAAAAGTCTTTGATTTCTTTCCCTATTTCTTCTTTGATCAAGGTATTATTGAGTAGAACATTGTTCAGCTTGCATGTGTATGTGGGCTTTCTGTTGTTTTTTGTTACTATTGAAGACCACCATTACTCAATGGTGATCTGATAGGAGGCATGGAATTATTTCAATCTTCTTATATTTATTGAGGTCTGTTTCGTGACCAATTATATTATTAATTTTGGAAAAAGTACCATGAGGTGCTGAGAAGAAGGTATATTTTTTTTTTGATTTAGGATGAAATGGTCTATAGATACCTATTACATCCATTTTGTCCCAAACTTCTGTTAGCTTCACTGTGTCTGTTTATTTTGTGTTGCTCTGATCTGTCAATTGAGAAGAGTGGGATCACCCACAATTATTGTGTGAGGTATAATGTGTGCTTTAAGCTTTAGTAAATTTTCTTTCACCAACGAGGGTGGCCTTATATTTGGAGTATAGATGTTCAGAAATGAGAGTTCTTCTTGGTAGATTTTTCATTTGATGTCTATAAAGTGTCCTTCTGTGTCTTTTTTGATGACTTTTGGTTGAAAGTCATTTTTTTTCTGATATTAGAATGGCTACTCCAGCTTTTTTCGTGGGACCATTTGCTTAGAAAATTGTTTTCCAGCCTTTTACTCTGAGGTAGCGTTTGTCTTTGACAATGAGATGTGTTTCCTGAAGGCAGCAAATTGTTGGGTCCTGTTTATGTATCCAGTCTGTTAGTCTATGTTTTCTTATTGGGCAATTGAGTCTATTGATGTTAAGAGATATTAAGAAGTAGTGATTGTTGCTTCCTTTTTTTGATGTATTTTTTATGTTTGTGTGGTTATTTTCTTTTTGGTTTGTTGAAAGATTAATTTCTTGCTTTTTCTAGTGTGTAGTTTCCCTTCTTTTGTTGGTGTTTTCCATTCATTATCCTTTTTGAGACATCAAAGCCCACCCCCTAGAGACACACTTCCTCCAACAAGGCCACACCTCCTAAAACTTTTCTTTTTTTATTAATTAATTAATTTATTCATTTTAACATCCTAATATCAGTCCCCTCTCTCCTGCCAATCCCCTCTCACATATCTCATAACCCAATTCCCCCATTACATTGTCCTTTGAGTAGGAGAAGCCCTGCTCTTCCTGCATATCACCCTCCATGTATCTCAACCCCACCCCTTTTATCCTCTCCCACTGAGGTCAGAAAAGGCAACCGAGTTACTGGAATGGGCTACAAAAGCAGGCAACAGGATCTGAAACAGCCCCTGCTCCAGTTGTTGAGGACCAATATGAAAACCAAGCTGCACATCTGCTACACATGGTCAGAAGGCCTAGGCACAGCCCATGTTCTTTGGTTGTTGGTTCAATCTGTGTGAATTTCCAAGGGTCCAGGTTAGTTGACTCTTTGATCTTCCTGTGGAGTCTCTACCCTCTTCAAGACCCTCAATCCTTGCACCAACTTTTCCACAAGACTCCCTAAGCTCCATCTAACATTTGGTTTGGGGTCTCTGCATATGTTTCAGTCAGCTGTTGGGTGGAGCCTCTCAGAGGATGGCTATACTAGGCTCCTGTCTGCAAGAATTAAAAGAATATCTTTAATAGTCTCAAGGATTTGTTCTTACCCATGGGGTGTGTCTCAAGTTGGGCCAATCATTGGTAGGATATTTCATCAGTCTCTAATCCATCTTTGTCACTAAACATTTTGTAGGCAGGACACATTTTGGGTCGAAGGTTTTGTGGATGGTTTGCTGTCTTTATCCTTCTACTGGGAGTCCTACCTGGCTACAAGGGGTGGACACTTCAGGCTTCATATTACTCACTTCTAGGTATCTCAGCAGGAATTAGCCCTATAAACTCCCTGGGGCCTCCTGCTTCACAATTCTGATTCAGGACTCTGGCACTTCCTAGATTTGTATCTGCCACCTGCCCCCAACAGCCTCAGATTTCAATTCCCTCTCTCCTGCTCCCCCTACACCTGATTCTAACTCCTGCCCTGCTCCCTGCCCCATCTTCTCTACCACCCAGTTCCCTCCCTCCACCCAACTCCTACATTTATTTTATTTTCCCTTCTGAGAAATTCAATCATCCTCCTTTGGGACATCCTTCTTATTTGGCTCTTTGGGTCTGTGGTTTGGGGCATGGTTATTATGTACTTGATAGCAAATATCCACTTAGATGTGAGTACATACCCCTTTGGGGCTTGGGGTACCTCATTCAGAATGACATTTTCTAGTTGCACCCATTTGCCTGCAAATTTAATGATGAACTTGCTGTTAATAGCTAAATAGTGTTCCATTATGTAAATGAAGCACATATTCTTTATCCATTCTTCAGTTGAGGGACATCTGGGTTGCTTCCAATTTCTGGCTATTACAAATAAAACTATGAACATGGTTGGGTGTTGAGGTTTGCTCTACAGCTATGCATTGTAACGCTAAATTCTATACCCAAAGGGCTAGGCCTATGAGTGACTTCTTATGTTTACAAGCTTTTATTGTGTAAACCTTGTTCTTTGATTAAAACTACCATTTTAATAAAATTGACTACAGCTAATTACTGGAAGAATTAGAGATAGGTGGGTTAGGAGTGACCTGGTGGGAGGAGGAAAGATGGGGGAAAGAAAAAAGAGAAGGAGGAGGAAGCCACCATAAGGGTAGAGGAACCATGAACCTGCACATTGTAATTGGGTTATATGGGTTTTGGGTATCTAACTTCTTGGAGTTTTTATGTTTTTGGATATTAGCCCTCGGTCAGATTTAAGGTTGGTGAATATCTTTCCATAATCTTTAGGCTGTCATTTTGTCCTATTGTCAGTGTCCTATGCCTTACAGAAGCTCTGCAGTCTCATGAGGTCCTGTTTATCAATGTTGATCTTTGATCCCAAGCTTGAGCTATGGGAGTTCTGTTCAGGAAGTTGTCTCCTGTGCCAATGAATTCAAGGCTATTCCCCAGTTTCTTATCTATCAGATTTAGTGTATGTAGACTTATGTTGATGTCTTTTATCAATTGGACTTGAGTTTTGTGTAGGGTGATAAATATTGACCTGTTTGCATTCTTCTACATGCAGACATGTAGTTAGACAAAGGCCATTTGTTGAAAATGCTCTCCCTTTTCCATTGTATGGCTTTGGCTTCTTTGTCAAAAATCTAGTATTCATAGGTGTGTGAATTTATTTCCAGATCAATCTGTCTGTTTCTATATAATACCATACAGTTTTTATTACCATTGCTCTGTAGTACAGCTTAAGGTCAGAAATGGTGATACCTCCAGAATTTTGTTTATTATTCAGGATCATTTTAGCTATCTTGAGTGTTTTGTTTTGTTTTTCCATATGACATTGAGAATTGTTCTTTCATGGTCTTTAAATAATTGTGTGGGAATTTTGATGGGAATTGCACGGAATCTTTACATTGCTTTTGGTAAGATGGCTATTTTTACTATATAACCCTACTGATCCATGAGCATAGAAGATCTTTCCATCTTCTGATATTTTCCTCAATTTTCTTTCCTTAGGGAACTTGAAGTCCTTGTCATACATGTCTTTCATTTGCTTAGAGTTGCACCAAGATATTTTATAATATTTTTGGCTATTGTAAAAGTTCTTATCTCCCTAACTTCTTTCTCAGCTAATTTATCCTTTATATAAACAAGAGCTACTGATTTCTTTGAGTTAATTTTTTATTTAACCACTTGTTGAAGGTCTTTATCAGCTGTAGGAGCTCTCTGGTAGAATTGCGGGGGCACTTAGGTATAGTATCATGTTCTCCCACAAATAGATACTTTTACTTCTTCCTTCCAATTTATTTTATTTTTTTATTTGATATATTCTTTATTTACATTTCAAGTTATTTTCCCTTTCCTGGATCCTGCCTCGCTGAAAGTCACATAAGCACTCTTCCCTCCCCCTGTTCCCCAAACCACCCTTTCCCACTTCCTTGTCCTGGTATTCCCCTACACTGCTGCACTGAGACTTTCCAGGACCAAGGGCCACTCCTTCCTTATTCTTGGACATCATTTGATATGTGAATTGTATCTTGGGTATTCCAAGCTTCTAGGCTAATATCCATTTACCAGTGAGTGAATACTATGAGTGTTCTTTTGAGACTGGGTTATCTCACTTAGGATGATGTTCTCCAGCTCCATCCATTTGTCTAAGAATTTCATGAATCCATTGTTTCTAATGGCTGAATAGTACTTAATTGTGTATATATGCCACATTTCCTGTATCTTTGCCTCTGTTGAGGGACATCTGGGTTCTTTCCAACTTCTGGCTATTATAAGTAGGGCTGCTATGAACATAATGGAGCATGTATCCTTATTACATGCTAGGGAAACTTCTGGGTATATGCCCAGCAGTGGTATAGCAGGTCCTCCGAAAGTATCATTCCTTCTTCCTTCCAATTTTAATCCCCTTGATATCCTTTAGTTGTCAAATTGCTCTGGCTAGAACTTCAAGTACTATACTGAAGAGATATGGAGAGTGAACAGCCTTGTCTTATCATTGATTTCAGGGAAATTGCTTTATGTTTCTCGCTATTTAACTTAATATTAACTATTGTCTTGTTTTATAATGCCTTTATTTTGTTCAGGTATGTACCTTGTATCCATGATCTCTCCAAGACTTTTAACAGGTGTTGGATTTTATCAAAGGCTTTTTCCTCATCTAATGAGATGATCATGTTTTTTTTCCCTTTGAGTTTGTTTATGTAGTAGCTTGCATTTACGAATTTCCATATATTGAACCATCCCTGCATCCCTGGGATCAAGCCTACTTGACAATGGTAAATGACAGTTTTGATGCGTTCTTGGATTTGGTTGTGAGAATTTTATTGAGTATTTTTTTACATCTATGTTCGTAAGAGAAAACAGTCTCAAATTCTCTTTCTTTGTTGAGTGTTTCCATAGTTTAGCTACCAGGGTGACTATGGATTTATAGAATGAGTTTTGAAATATGGCTTCTTTTTCTATTTTGTGAAATAGTTTTAGGGGTATTATATATTCCTTGAAAGTCTTATAGATTTCTGCACTAAACCATCTGGCCCTGGGATTTTTTTGTTTGTTTGGGAGACTTTTAATGACTTCTTCTATTTTCTAAGAACTATCTAAATAGTCCTAAAATCAGTCCTAATTACCTGATCTTGATTTAACTTTGGTAAGTGTTATGCTGAACTTCAACAACAATAAAAGCAACAGGGAATTTCTACATCTATGTTAAAAAAGGAAAATAAGTCTATAATTCTCTTTTGCTGCTGGGTCATTGTGTGGTTTAGATAGCAGAATAACAGTGGCCTCATAAAAGGAATTATGTGAAGTTCCTTCTGTTTATGTTTTGTGAAATTATTCTAAAGTGTCCTGCTAGGGATATAAATTTGGAGATCATCATTGTGGGTCATCTTTGTGTTCCTCATCTGCTCTCTCCAATCCCATCTTTGTATACTTGTTTCTCTCTGTGTTTTCAGGAAACATCTTTTGCTGTATACATGGATATGCTTCCTTGGACCAGGAAATGGAAGGTAACAGAAGAAACCAGGAAAGGAGAAGAGTGATCAAATGCTAATTCTTTTACTTATCCAAAGTGTCAAGTGGTACAGCACTTTAACATGGGTAACCGTGACCTGTGTCAAACTTTCAATATCCTCTGAATGAGGCTTCAGACTCCAGTGTCCTGCTATCTTATAAGAATGGCCTTAATGGAAGCAGCAATGCTTCAGGTAGAGTACCAGGAGCAAAGGCAGAAAACATAATAAAAGACTCTATGGGACACTATAGAGAGAAGTGGACCTATAAGACATTTACCTTTCCCCGGCAGTTTCTGTTGTCTTAGTGAAGATGGCCAGATGCAATGAGACTGATGTAAAATGTGTCAGAGACATGAAAACACAGTGGTCATGGATCAGAGAACCAGAAGAACCAGAGATGGACAAACTGGAAAGACATGCAGTAGTTGCCAGTTTCCCTCCAATAGAATATAGCCTCTTAAGTCTGTTTGGTTCACATTTGTGCACTGTATCACTGAGAACACTTTGTGGAGCACAGCAGGTACTCAGTGAATAGCTATCATTTACAGAGTGCATCCAACATTACCCCTCCATTTTAGAGCACTCTCGAGAATTCATTAATCAACTGTTTCTGAAACTCTAGCTACAAGTTCTGATTGACAGTTGATTGCTCACTGAAACAGCACAGTCTATTTTTTCAATAAGATGTTTCATATCATGCAAAGGGAAGTGAGTTCATCATAATACATTCCCTAGCTGTTCTGGCTAGCTTTTGTCAAGTGGACACAAACTATGGTCATCTGGGAAGAGGAAACTTTGATTAAGAAATTGCCTCCACCAAACTGATGTGTGGGCTTGCTTGTGGGGCATTTTCTTAATCAATGAATGACATGGGAGAGCCATCCCACTGTGGCTGGTGCCACCCCTGAGAAGGTGGTCCTGATGTGTATAAGAAAGCAAGCACAGCAAGCTACAGAGAAAAAGCCAGTGAAAAACACCCCTCTCTTCGTTTCTACTTCTATTTCTGCTTCTGGGTCCCTAATTAGGTTCCTTCCCTGACTTCATTGAAGATAGCACCAATTTTAAAGTGAAATATACCGTTTCTTGTCAGGTTTATTTTGGCCAGTGCTCTATCATAACACAAAGCAACTGACTAGCCTGATGACCAAATAGAATCCAAGGAACAGAGAGGTAGACAGGCCAAGAGAGCAAATTCTAACTACAAATTAAGAAACACAGCCACCAAAGACATTTACCTTCCCATTCATACTTACTTTGTATCTTACTTTACACGACATTTATTCTTAATTCCACCTGAACTTGTGGGTTACATAGGGATAGGATTTTCTAAATACTACAGTTGCTAATGGTAGAAAATCCTTTCAACTTTTACATGTACCTCCAGAAAGTGAGTGTGTTCCTTAAATTGGGGATCCTTCATGTCTACCGAATTGGAAGGCAAGTTAAAGATATTTAGGCCCTCGCAAAAGCCCTTTCTACAACAAACTATTTTTTATCGACTATTCTATTTATTTATATTTAAATGTTAGCCTCTTTCTGGGTTTCCTCTCTGGAAACTCCCTAACCCATCCCCTCTCTCCCTGCTTCTATGAGGGTATTCATAGCCCTGGTTTACTCCATATGTACAACAAACTATTTTAAGAAGTGAAATTACCAAGAGATGTATATATGAGTCATATAGCATCTAGTAAGAATTGTAGATAGACAGATCAGTCCATCATTCACACAAAACACCATTCTCACATCAAGGGAATGTGAGAGAGCTTATTCTAAGCCACATATGAGGTCTATGGCTCAAGAACGCAGGTTAGAATTTCCCCAAATGTCATGTTTCAATTTAGAAACAACTTTGTGAGATTTCTACAGTAACAGAATTACAGGAGGCAGGGAAGGCATAAATTTTAAACACACCAATGGAAACCTCGGTTAGGCAAGTCAAATCCAAGCAGGAAATCACTGCTATAGGCCTCAGATGTTCTCTGATAGCATTCTTAGTCTTTAGGTTGGTGGACATGCATGACCTGTTAGTATACTAAGACCTAATGTTAAGGAGGTTAAGTCAAGTACAGAGAAGTGCAATGAATGGATAATAGGAAAGATAAATGTAGCCCAACACAATTTAGCTAGTCTAGAGCTGTGACATTTGTACCTTCTACAGTCACGGTTCTAAGCCATCAGCTCCCATGGACTCCAACACATGTGCAGCTTTTTTCTGATAACTTCAGCTCATTCTGCTCATTACACAGCCAGAGAAGCCCCAGAAGAAATCTAAATATTGCGGCATAAGGCTAAGGGGTCATAGGAACTTTGTGATGCGGAATCAGAGTCATACTTATGCATGACTTCTCTTAGTACCACATGACACACAGTGGCTCTGGCTAGAAGGAAACACAGATAATCCCACAACCTAAGCCATGACAGACCCTACTTTTTCAGACTGAGCCAGAAGAAAAAAATCTTTCCACTCACAAATCGCTTTTTGTCAGGGATATGGTCCTAGTAATGAGAACAGTTTCTAACAAAAGTAGCTCAAAGCAAAATACCAGTGTTCCCTGCAAGACAATAACAGAAGTTGTGACTTTTCCTCCACATCCTCCTCAAGCTAAGCAGGGTGGCAGAAACCAGGGAAGCTCATTATGGATGCATGCATTCATTCTTGATATATCAAGGTTCTTGACACCTTAAACTCACATCCTTCTGTCCTATGGAGGCCCAGGCAGTCTATACTGAGCAGGGCTTTTCAGAGATATGAAGACATCTCAGGCTCTGGAGTCTCCCTCTGTTCTCCACACAAGCACTGTTACTATTTCCTGAACTAATGTTCTCAATGGATTACAAATTGACATTTTCTCTTCTAATATATGTGAACTGCCATTTCATAATCCCTGTGTGTAAGGATCTCATCACCTACCTCTGCTGTGGCATGTTTAGTGGACCTGGCAGTATGGCTACTGGAATGATGAAGAATACAGATCCTGATTCAGACTCCTAGGTTGAATACAGACTACACCATTTTTAAGGTGAGGCCTGTGTGATGGTTTGTATATGCTCAGCCCAGGGAGTGGCACTATTTGGTGTGGCCTTGCTGAAGTAGGTGTGTCACACTGTGGGTGTGAACTTTAAGACCCTCATTCTCACTGCCTGGAATTCAAGTATTCTGCTAGCAGCCTTCAGATGAAGCTGTAGAACTCTAAGCTCCTCCTGCACTATGCCTGCCTCGATGCTGCCATGTTCTTGCATTGATGAAAATGGACTGAACCTCTGAACATGTAAGCCAACCCCAGTTAAATGTCCTTATTTGAGTTGCCTTGGTCATGGTGTCTATACATGGCAATAAAACCCTAACTAAGATAGCCTGGAGCAACTTCTGAATTGCCTTGCATATCTACTTTCCTATAAGTAAGATGGGGGCAATGACAAAAGCAAATAGCTAAAGTTTAAAATGATCCCAAGTAGTCATTGAATAAGCATAAATAAAGACCCTGGTTTGGGTTGCCTGAGCATCACTGCCTGGGGTGGGCTAGCAGAAAGTGCAGTTATGTTCTGGCTGTGGGACTTCTGACCACTCAGAAATGCCTTCTCCATCTGCACCCTAACCCTGGCTATGGTTCCCTTCTTATCCTTGTGATTTCAAGGTACAAATTTCCTGGAGAAATTTTCAGCTTCTTTATCTCATCTCCATTTCAACATCCATGCTCAGCACCATTTCATGTCTTGCTCCATCCAGTACTAGAGCCGTGATACTAGCTAGATACTCATCACCCACTGTGCCCTGCTCTGTCCCATATCCCTATTGATAAACATCTTGTAAGGTAGCTATTATGGCCTCCTATCTGAGTGTTATGATTTTGCTTGCTATTAAAGACTTAATTTCATTACAATGGCAAGGTCGAGAATTTTATATATGAGTGCAATGCAACGTGTTTTCATTATTAAACAACTCCCTCCACTATTCCTACTAATTCTGTGTCCCCCACCCATTGCCCATCTCTAGTTCATGTCATCTTCTGTATGTGATGGTTTAAATGAGAATGGACACCACAAACTCATATATTTTCATGAGCTTCATCAACAAAGACTGGAACTATTTGAGAAGAAATAGGAGGTGTGGCCCTTTTGGAACAAGTGTGTCACTTGGGTATGGATTTTGATGTTTCAAAAGCACAAGGATCTGTGTGTGTGTGTGTGTGTGTGTGTCTGTGTCTGTGTCTGTGAGTGTCTGTCTGTCTGTCTCTGTGTATCTGCCACTCTTTCTATCTCTCTGTCTCTTTGTCTCTTTATCTCTGTCTTTCTCTGTGCATCTTTTTGTGTGTCTGTGTGTGTGTGTGTGTGTGTCTGTCTGTCTGTCTGTCTGTCTCCCCCTTTTCTCTGCCTGTTGCCTGACTTCAGATTAGGAGTGTAAAACTAACAGCTACTGCTCTAGCACCATGCCTGTCTGCTGTGAGACAATCATGAACTCACCCTCTAAAGCTATAATTAAGCCCCCAATTAGATGTTTTCTAAGAGTTACCTGGGCCATGGTGTCTACTCACAGCAATAGAATAGAGCAGGAACTACAAGGTTTTTATTATTTTTTATACATATGTAACCTGCTGAATCCAAAAGTGTAGGTATAAGGCTGACTACTTAGACATGGGCAAAATGTCCTGGTGTCTTGTCCCTGTGGAAAGCCCACCCCCATAACTCAGCAGCATTGACTGCCTGTAGTTCTTCAACTGGGGGTGGTTTGCCTTCACTTTCCCCTCCTGGAGTATTGACCAGTACAGTCTTATGCAGGTCTTGAAGCACTTTATTTCTGCATCAGCACGTTGCTAACATTCTTCCCTGTGGTTTTCTGTAGATCCCGACCTGACTGTGTGTTTCAATTATGCAACAGACCAGGATCCATGTGACCTGGTCATGAGAAGCCAGAAGAGGACCATCCTGTCCTCATATTCCTGTCTTGTAGCTCACAAAATTGCACCAAGACCCCTTATGTTTTAGGTTCAAACTTTATTATAGCTCATTCCTCATTAAGCTCATTATATTACTTGTCCTGCCCTGAATACCAATGTATAGACATCATAACTAATTTTACTGGAACTCGAATTAGCAGTTGAATCAGGAAATGCTCAAGCTGCTTCCCCAGAGTGTTATTCCAGACATTCTTGAGGATTATGAACATGGAGGAAGCCTTTCTTAGGGAATTCCGGGGTGTCAGATCACAGAGTGTGGCAAGGATGAAGAGCTTAGTTTGAACATCAGATAGAGCTGTGAAGTGGGTGCTGTCCTGCCATATTCAACAGCTATCATGTGGGTGAGGTGCGTCAGGGATCCCACAACATGGATTTATTTTATTCTGGCTTCTCATGACTTTCTTTGAGAAAGCATTAGTCTAAAGTAGAATGCTTTGATCCATCTATACAAAAGAAGAACAATAAGTTGTGTTTTCTAAATCATTTCTTATTCAGCACTTTTAACTTTCACTGCAACGAAAAGTCCCTTACCAAAACCATAAAGTTCTGTTTGTAGTTGTTGTAAATATGACAGTAGAAACTATAATTCCTTATTTTTCTCTCAGACTCTGTTGTCAGAGCAATCATAGTTCATCTTCTAATTGGCAGTTGCTGCAGGTAGATAGCTTGTTTCTGAGTGAATGAGTCCCAGGATCTCATTTTATTGACAAATCTTCAGAATACAATATATTGAAGATGGCCTTCACACCTGAAATAGGAATAACCCAGGAGGATTTGTATAAGCGCTGTGGAGACATTTGTCTCTGACACAGAGGCCACTTGCTTGTAGATTGGAAAACCAGTCTTTACCCTTGATAATTGTTATCTATTTAGTTTTCACCCGGATCACTGTGAACCCTACAAATATTTAAGTCCAATCTCAATCATTCTAATCTTGCAATCTCCATGTTTATTTCAAATAAAGCATATCCTGGAAACCATTTATTAATAGTTTACACATTTATTACATGCTTTGAGACCATAAACATTTCAAAGCTTTGTACCAATTTTCTATGACTCTTGCTCAGTCTAAATTGTCAGCCCTATTGAGGGGGTGGATTTTAAACCAACCAACACTTCCACAGTTGTGTTTATCATATTGGTAAAAACTAATGTCAAGAGCTTAAGACTGCCAGGTGGTGGTGGAACACGCCTTTAATCCCAGCACTTGGGAGGCAGAGGCAGGTGGATTTCTGAGTTCAAGGCCAGCCTGGTCTACAGAGTAAGTTCCAGGACAGTCAGTGCTGGAACCCTGCAGAGGTCAGAGAAACCCTGTCTTGAAAAAAAACAAAAACAAAAAAATTGTTTAAGACTTTTTAGTACTAGTTGTTATTCATCCTACAAAGAACCCATGTATATAGAAGGGAGAACTCTGAGGTGCTAATACAACACAGCATCTCTGTAGACAGCAGTCTCTATATATAAACCTTTGCAGAGGTTAGCAAGTAGACTGTGAATACTCAGAACATAGTTTTCAAAAATAGGTATGAGGATCTTAATAAATGGTTTTTTGGCTAAGAGTGCTTAGTGCTCATCCAAAGAATTTAGTTTCGAGTACTCACATCAGTTAGCTCACACCTGCCTATAACTCCAGCTTCAGGGGCTCCAGTGTCCTGTTCTGACCTCTGCAAGGGCCTGCACTTATGTGCACATACACAGACACAAGCACACACACACACACACACACACACACACAAACACACACACACAAGTAAAAAATAAAATTGGGGTCTTTTAAAAATAGTTATAAAATTGTAGCATCCAGTTTTCAAATTGTCCAATCAAGTATATTCACGACTCTTTTTTAATGGTATATTCATTAGATATAGTAATGGGTCTGAAAAATATATTTTCATGTAAGTATATCATGCATTATCTATTAAAACTCATTTAGCCCAAGGATTCACTACACACACACACACACACACACACACACACACACATACCCTCCCCGTTTGAAGCCTTTATGATTCAATGCTGCAAATTCAGTTTCCTTGGCTTCAAAGTTCTCCCCAATCCAGAACTCTGATCATTCTGTTTTCCATGTTTCTGACCTAATTTTCTTGTCTGCTACTATGATAAAACATTGGCCAAAACTAAACTGGAGAGGTAAGAGTTTATTTGGCTTACAGATAACAGTCCACCACAGGGAAGTCAAGGCAAGAACCTGGTGTCAGGAACTGGAGAAAAGACCATGGAGGACAACTACTTCCTGGCTCGCTCTTCATGTCTTGTTCAATGTGTTCTCTCATGCAACCCAGCCCACCTGTCCATAATTGGTACTACCCACCATGAGCTACATCTTCATGTTTTATTATTATTCATTACGAAAATTTCCCATCAACATGCCCACAGGACAATCTGATGAAGGCAAATGCTCAGTTAATAGTCCCTCTTCCCAGATATGTCTAGGTATGTGCCAAGTTGACAGAAACTAGGCAGCATATGTCCAAATGCTATAGAAGTGTTTGGCCTTTATGATACCCACCAGATAAAAAAGGAATTCTATAAAAATGCCACAAATTCAAGCACAGGCAAGGTATCATGATGTGATGTCATTGGTAGCTCTGCTTATTGTAAAACTTAGGTGTTTGTGATTTTTGTCAGTTACATGATTTTTCCTAAAGTGTTTCCTACCATTCAAAGACCTATTGAGTAACCCCAAATTAAAAGAGGTGAACAATTCATCTTTAAGCTAAATCACACAGAACTACACTCTGAATCTTTTTGTATTTTAATGTTGACAGTGTCTTATCAACTGTGCAACCTGTTATTAACATCTTTATTATTAAATTATGTATGTAATAAAGTTCATATCCAGTGTGTTTTTATATCACCTTGCTTTTTGTGAAAAAGCTTGTTTTCCCAACATAACTGTAGTACATGCCTTCAGTGAGGCACACAATTGTAACATCTGAAAGTAATAGAGGAAACAGTGATGCACAGCCAGGATGTTAGTTAGACAGGTGGTCTTTTTTATTTTTAAAGAAATTGGTAGAAAATAAAAAAATTACATTCTTAATGTCACTAATGGGGATGTAACTGTTTACCATATTAGATTATGGCCTGTCTGGATTACATATTTATTGAGCACCATCCCTGTCCTCATTTATAGCAACTACCATATCCATATAGATGGTCAATCCTCTCTCTGTATTCTAATCAAATGTATCACCCACTCCATATAATCACCTGTTCTGTATCTAGTCAACCTCCACATTAGTAGGACTGCCAAATCTTCATTTACACATCTGCTCAATCCTCCTCTCCTCTATGTAGCTGTTTTTTCCTAAAGCTTCTGCTCCAATGGCCTCCCCACATCCAATTCAGTCTCTTGCTAATATCTGCCAATTTCATGCTTACTACATTCAGATTCCACAATGTGTTCTTATATTCAAGACTTTGCACAAACTCTTGGTGCCCTTGCTCCACTCACCACTGCTCACATACCAGACACAGACCACCAATTTAAATCTCACTCCTGGGCTGGGAGGAGGATATGTTTCAGTTTATAAACCATTTCCCTGACATGTATGAATCCCTGGATTTGTTTCCTAGCATCACATAAATTGTATGTGATGGCATATGCTCATTATCCCAGCATTGGAAGAAAAAGACAAGAAAATCAGAAGCTCAAGGTCATTCTCAGGTATATAGCAAGTTTGAGGCCATCTTGGAATATATGAGATCCCATCCCATTATCTAGATGATAGATAGATAGATAGATAGATAGATAGATAGATAGATAGATAGAGATAGATAGATAGAGATAGGGTAGGTGGGTGAGTGGGTAGATGAATGAATGGGTAAATGATGGATGAATGTGGATGGATGGATGAACAGACAGATGATATATATATCTTTTAGTCACTCCTCAGTATGTTAAGTATACATAGAATATCTTTACACCTCATGGGGTTGGATTGTATAATTGTTTACAAATACAAATTCTAAAATAAAAATAAAAAATGAATGTTTGCTGATCAAAACTAAAAGCTCAGCTACTAAGATACTTAGGAATAAATAACTTAACAAGCAATTGCTTCCAAAAAACAATGTTTTGAAAGACACTTGCTTCTCTTTTGTTACATTTCTGTGTTATTTGGAAGAAACTGGAAATGTGCGGATATCACTCCTTTAGCAAAGAAGAGACGCCAGGCCAAGGGAAGTATGAAGTAACAGCTAGAGACTTTCTTCCATCCCTACTGAGTACTTGATAACACTGCTCACGTTGCTTGGCATTATTGTCCAGGTGGCAGGAACTCCAAGAAATAGTAACTTACAGGAAGGAGGACACAGTGGGGTTGTGATGCGTGCAAGTTGAGAGATAAAAGCATAAAAATACTAGAGATTAAGAAATGTCTTAGGAGGAACATGACGTCACAGATCTTACACTCCCACTTGCCAATAGGACTCTGAGCAGGAAACCACAGGGCTATCTGGGGTATTGATAAACTTTACTTCCTTTCAGCTTTTAAATGCACTTCTCCAGAGCAAAGAAATATCCTGTAGTGACTGGAACCTTCCTTCCACACAAGCCAGCTTGCTACATCCAGCACGAAGAATGGGGAAAAGGTAAGAGTCTGTATAGAATTTATTTCCTAATCTATTGTTATAACTTTTGTGTGCTTATATCCACATAACTCCATACTGTGGCAGCATATTCAAGCTGCTATGAGGACCTTGAGAGGAAAAGATGAGCACCGTGCAAATCCCTTTTGGTGACTTTAGTGCAGACAGGCTGGACAGTGAGTGGTCAGAAGTTGCTAATGAGACTTATCCTGATTCGTGAGACTCTATCCTGATCTCCCTACCACTAAAGCTTTTGCTGGTAACCTGCTCAACAAATGAGCTCAAATCACAGAACCTCTTGGTCAGAGAATGCACGGTGTTCCAGCAGACTTGAGGCAACTTCAGTGCGCATCCTCTTGCTCAGTCAGGTTGCAGATGTCAGCAAGTGTTCTTGCCAAACAACAGAGCCCAGTCAGCTACCCCACCCAAATTCAACATCAAGGGAATTGCCCATATCTCCAGAGAAACAGAAAGCATGCTCTGACTGCTCAGCCATCAGTAGCTGCCTATAGAATAAAAGATTAGACACTGAGGTGTGGGGGGAGTCTGTCCCTGCCAAAGAACACCAGGAAAAATGAAAAAGAAGTGTCTGTCTCCATAAATGTCCAACCATCAGGGAAAAAATAGACATACCTCAAGAAATTGTGAGTTCTCTGGAACTCACAAAGACACTAACAAAGCTACAGCAGCATTGATTTTAAAGCAGGGAGAGAAATGATAGGAAATCCACACCAGCCCAATCCTCCTTAAAACTGTCAGTGAGGTTCACGGATATGAAGACAATAAATAAACTAAGGTATGAGAGAAACAGCAGCTGAATAAGCAACCATCTCCTCATTGAAACACAAATTTGAAGAGCTATCTTTTTCATCAGAATATATTAATCACACAAAATGATTGGTTTTGCTAATGATATTTCATATGTAAACGCAGTACCTGGATAGGATTCACATCTTCACCACTCACTTTTTCCTCCCTCCTCTTACTCTTCCCCACCATCCCCTAAATAATCCCACATCATACTGTTACGTGTTTTCTTTTCAGTATTCCAACCCCCTTGCTTTTCATCAATCAAAAATAATTGCTCACATACATGTGTGTATATGTTAGAAGTAGAAATAAGGTATCTTCCTTGATCACCCCCCTCACATATACTTTATTAAAGAGTCAAGGTCTCTCACTAAACCTAGAGCTAGCCAAATACAGTTAGTCTAACTTGCCATCTTGCTCTGGGGAACTATTGCTGTGATGAAACCATGACTAAAAGTGACTTGGGAAGGAAAGGGCAACTTGCTCCCAGTTCATCATCAGAAACTGTGAAGACAGGAACTCAAGCAGGGCAAGGACCTTGAGACAGAAGACTTGCAAAAGCCATGGAGGGAGGCTGCTTACTGCCTTGCTTCTCAAGGCTTGCTCAGCGTGCTTTCTTATGGAACCCAGGACCACCAGACCAGGGATGGCACTACAACAATGAGCCAGACCCACCCTACATCAATCATTAAGAAAATATCCTACAACTGGATCTTAGGGAGGTATTATTGTGATTCCCTCCTTTCAGATGACTCTAGCTTGTATCAAGTTGGCATAAAATTAGCCAGCATAGCTTGTTTCTGCTTCCCAAGTGCTTGGATTGCAGGAGGCTGACACATCTATCCAGCTTAGAAGTAGGTTCTGGAGATCTGATCTCTACTCCTAATGTTTGCACAACAAGTACATTATCCACTGAACTATCTCCCCAGCCACCACATGTTTTGAGACAGTGTCTCTCAGTGAATGTGGAATTCAGAGATTGGCTAAACTAGCTCACACTAGATTCACTTATCTACACCTCCAGCTCTGAGATTACAGTCACTCACAAATATGCATGGTCTTTTACAAGAGGACTGAGGATCTGAACCCAAGCACGTGATCCATTGAGCCAAATCCCCAGCACCTCATTTTTTCCTCTATCATGTGGGAGGGTGGTATGTTTCCTTTATACATACAACCTTTTATGTGTATGTAGGTTGAATCCATAATTTGGCTATTGTGAATAAGACAAAAAATAACCATAATTATAACTGTAATGGTTATAATAGCTATAATTGTCTCTATTTTATACTGACTTTGATTTCTTCAGCTATGCACCCAAAAGCAACCTACATGGAACCTAGGGCAACTTTAGCTCTAGTTTTTGAATCATAGCAAACTGATTGCCTTACTGGCTGCAATAACTTATATTCTCTCCAATAGTCAATGGGTCCATTTTCACTGCGTCCTCACCAGCATCCATTGCTGTTTATTGACTTGGTGATGTTCAATTTGACCAGGATGATCATTTGAATTGATTTTTGTGCAGCATGAGAGCTGGGGGGTAGTTTCAGTCTTCTACCTGTGGATTTCCTGTTTGATAGCATTGTTTGCTGAAGAAGCTATCTTACTTACCTTTGTTGAGGGTCAGATGGAAGTAGCTTTGTGGTTTTACAGCTGCATCCTCTAATCTATGACACTGGTTTCCATTTCTTGGACTGCTATTGCTCTTGGTTCATTGATACAGGTCATTATTACCATTTGAAACCAGACACTGCGATGCTTCTATCTCTGTTCTTGCTCAGGATTACCATGATCACATGGGGACTTTTGTGCTTCTGTATGAATTTTAGGGATTTTACTCCTATTTGTGCAAGAATGCAATTGTGGAGACTCCACTGAATCTATTTTCAAATTACCGATATAGGCAATAGACAGATATGGGCCTTTCCAAAGCTTTAAGCATCTTCATCAATTTCTTTCCTCTGAGCCTATTTCACTCTTTCATTCTTTCTGACCCTGGTTATACTTACTCCTAGGAATTTCCTGGGTCACTGACTATGATGATTGCCCTGATTTCTTCTTCAGTATATTTACTGTAATGATGTATATATGCTTGGCCCAGGGAGTGACACTATAAGGAGGTGTAGCCTTGTTAGAAGAAGTGTGTTATTGTGGGTGTGAGTTTTAAGTCCTACAACTTAGCTGTCTGGAAGCCAATCTTCTCCTAGAGGCCTTCAGATGAAGATGTAGAACTCTCAGCTCTACCTGCACTATGCCTACCTGGATGCTGCCATGTTCCTGCCTTGATGATTATTGACTGAACCTCTGAATCTGTAAGCCAGCCCCAAATGTTGTCGTTATCAGAGTTGCTTTGCTCTGGTGTCTATTCACAGCAATAAAACCCTAAGACATTTCCAACTGCTACATAAGAAAACTACTACATTTTTAATATTTTCTGTAAGTTTATCCATTTCTTCTAGATTTTTTCCAATTTATCAGATAAAAACTCTTCAAAATATTCCCTAGTAATCCTCTGTCATTATACCTCCTCTTTAAAATCTAATTTTATTTGGTCTTATCTCCATCACTTTAGGTTTGTTTGACTGTTGGTACTGATGTTGAATTAGCTTCTCAGAATACAAGTTCATTTTATTGGATTCCTTTAGTGGTCACTTCATTTACCTTGCCCTGATCTTTATTGCCTCTGTCTATCAATTAGGATTTGTCTTGTTCTGGGTTTTCTTTTTTACTTTTACTCGATATATTCTTTATTTATATTTTGAATGATTTCCCCTTTCAAGGATCTCCCCTCCCCGAAAGTCCCATAAACCCTCTTCTTTCTGCATGTTCCCAATCCCTTCCCAATTCCCTCTCCTAGTATTCCCCTACAGTACTGCATTGAGCCTTTCCAGGTCTAGGGACTTCTCCCTCATTATTCTTGGGCATCATTTGATATGTGAATTGTTACTTGGGTATTCCAAGCATCTGAGCTAATACCTGCTTATCTGTGACTGCATAACATGTGTTTTCTTTTATGATTGGGTCACCTCACTAAGGATGACATTCTTCAATTCCACCAATTTGACTAAGACTTTCATGAATTCATTGTTTTTAATGGCTGAGTAGTATTCCATTGTGTAAATATACCACATTTTCTGTATGCATTACTCTGTAGAGGGACATCTGGGTTCTATCCAGCTTGTGGCTATTATAAATAGGGTTGCTATAAACATAATGGAGCATGTGCCCTTATTACATGCTGGGGAACCCTCTGGGTATATGCCCAGGAGTGGTATAATGGGGTCGTCCAGTACTACTTGCCCAGTTTTCTGAAGAACCACCAGACTGATTTCCAGAGTGATTGTAATAGCTCGCAACCACACTAGCAGTGGAGTGATCCTATTTCTGCACATCCTCACCAGCACCTGTTTTCTTCTCAGTGTTTGATCTTAGCTATTCTGACAGGTGTGAGGTGAAATCTCAGAGTTGTTTTCATTTGCATTTCCCTGATAGCTAATGATGTTGAACATTTCTTCAGGTGCTTCTCAGCCATTCGATATTCCTCAGGTAAAAATTCTTTGTTTAACTCTATACTCTAGTTTTAATAGGGCTATTTGGCTCTCTGGAGTCTAACTTCATGAGTTCTTTGTATACCACATGTATTACATGTATTCTTCATGTAATATCTTTGGATATTAGCCCTCTGTCAGATGTACGAATGGTAAAGATCTTTTCCCAATTTGTCGGTTGCCATTTTGTCCTATTAACAGTGTCCTTTGCTTTACAGAAACTTTGTAATTTTATGAGGTCCCATTTGTCAATTCTTGATCTTAGAGCATAAGCTATTTGTGTTCTGTTCAGGAAATTTTCCCCTGTGTGCATGTGCTCAAACCTCTTCCGCAGTTGCTTTACTATAAATTTCAGTGTGTCTGGTTTTATATGGAGTTCCTTGATCCACTTGGACTTGAGCTTAGCACGAGGAAATAAGAATGAATCAATTTGCATTCTTCAACTGCTGACCTCCAGTTGAACTAGCACCATTTGTTGAAATACCTATCTTTTTTTCCAAAGGATGGTTGCAACTCCCTTGTCAAAGATCAAGTGACCATGGGCGTGTGGGTTCATTTCTAGGTCTTCAATTCCATTCCATTGATTTACATGCCTGTCACTGTGCCAATATCATGCAGGGTTTTTTTGTTTTGTTTTGTTTTGTTTTGTTTTGTTTTGTTTTGTTTTTTAACATTACTGCTCTGTAGTACTGCTTGAGGTCAGGGATACTGATTCCCCAATAAGTTCTTTTACTGTTGAGAATAGTTTTGGCTATCCTGGGTTTTTTGTTATTCCAGATGAATTTGAGAATTGCTCTTTCTAACTTTATAAAGAACTGAGTTGGGATTTAGATGGGATTGCATTGAATCTGCAGATTGCTTTTGGCAAGATAGCCATTTATACTGTATTAATCCTGCCAACCCAAGACCATGGAAGATGTTTCCATTTTCTGAGGTCTTCTTCAATTTCTTTCTTCAGAGAATTGAAGTTCTTGTCATACATATCTTTCACTTGTTTGGTTGGAGTTGCACCAAGATACTTTATATTGTTTGTGGCTATTGTGTAGGGTGTCATTTCACTAATTTCTTTCTCAGCCAGTTTATCCTTTGAGTATAGGAAGACTACTGGTTTTCTTGATTTAATTTTATATCCGGACACTTTCCTGAAGTTGCTTATCAGCTGTAACAGTTCTCTGGTGGAGTTTTTTGGGTTGCGTAAGTATACTATCATATCATCTGCAAATAGTGATAATTTGATTTCTTCCTTTCCAATTTCTGTCCTTTGACCTCCTTATCTTGTCCAATTGCTCTAGCTAAAACTTCATGTACTATATTAAATAAATATGGAGAGAAAGGGCAGCCTTGTCTAGTCCCAGATTTTAGTGGGATTGCTTCAAGTTTCTCTCCATTTAGTTTGATGTTGGCTACCGGTTTGCTGTATATTGTTTTCTACTATGTTTAGGTATGGGCCCTTAATTCCTGTTCTTTCCAAGACCTTTAAAATGAAAGGAAGCTGAATTTTGTCAAATGCTTTTTCAGCGTCTAATGAAATGACCATGTGAGTTTTTTTATGTAGTGGATTACTTTGCTGGATTTCCTTATATTGAACCATCCCTGCATCCCTGGGATGAAGCCTACTTGATCATGGTGAATAATCGTTTTGATGTGTTCTTGGGTTCGGTTGGCAAGAATTTTATTGAATATTTTTGCATTGATATTCATAAGGGAAATTGGTCAAAAGTTCTCTTTCTTTGTTGAATCTTTGTGTGGTTTTGGAATCAGCAAAATTGTGGCTTCACAGAACGATCTGGGTAGTGTTCCTTTTGTTTCTATTTTGTATTTTGTGCAATACTTTGAAGACTATTGGTGTTAGGTCTACCTTGAAGGTCTGATAGAATTCTGTACTAAAACCATTTGCTCCTGTGCCTTTTGGGGGGGGGGGTTGGAAGACTGTCAATGACCACTTTTATTTATTTCGGGATTATGAGACTATTTAGATGATCTATCTGATCCTCATTAAACTTTGGTAATTGGTATCTTTCTAGGATACCAACTAGGTAGTTGGTCCATTTCATCCAGATTTTCCAATTTTGTTGAGTATACGCTTTTGTAATAGGATCTCTTAATTTTTGAATTTCCTCAGTTTCTGTTGTTATTTCTCCCTTTTCATTTCTGATTTTGTTAATTTGGATACTGTGTCTGTGCCCCCTGGTTAATCTGGCCAAAGGTTTATCTATCTTGTTGATTTTCTCAAAGAACCAGCTCCTGGTTTTGTTGATTCTTTGTATAATTCTTTTTGTTTCTACTTGGTTGATTTCAGCCCTGAGTTTGATGATTTCCTGGCTTCTATTCCTCTTGGATGAATTAGCTTCTTTCTGTTCTAAAGCTTTCAGTTGTGCTGTTAAGCTGCTAGTATATGCTCTCTCCAACTTCTTTTTGGAGCCACTCAGAGATATGAGTTTTCCTCTTAGCACTGCTTTCATTGTGTCCCATAAATTGGGGGATGTTGTGCCTTCATTTTCATCAAATTCTAAAAAGTCTTTGATTTCTTTCCTTATTTTGTCCTTGATCAAGGTATCATTGAGTAGAGCATTGTTCAGCATCCAGGTGTATGCGGGTTTTCTGTTGTTTTGTTGTTATTGAATACCACCTTTATTCCATAGTGATCTGATAGGAGGCATGGGATGATTCCAATCTTCTCATATTTCTTGAGCTGTGTTTTGTGACCAATTGTAAGGTCAATTTTGGAGAAGGTACCATGAGGTGCTGAGAAGAAGTTATATTCCTTTGATTTAGGTTGAAATTTTCTATAGATATCTATTAAATCCCTTTGGTCCAAACCTTCTGTTAGTTTCACTGTGTCTCTGTTTAGGTTGAGTTTCCCTGATCTGTCCATTCAGGAGAGTGGGGTGTTGAAGTCACAAACAATTATTGTGTGAGGTACAATATGTGTGTGCTTTAAGGTTTAGTAAAGTTTCCTTTATGAATGAGGGTGCCCTTGTATTTGGAGCAAAGATGTTCAGAATTGAGAGTTCTTCCTGGTAGATTTTTCTTTTGATGAGCATAACGGGTCCCTAAGTGTCTTTGTTGATGACTTTTGCTTGAAAGTCTATTTTATTGGATATTAAGATGGATGTTCTAGCTTGTTTCCTGGAACCATTTGCTTGGAATACTGTATTCCAGCCTTTTACTCTGAGGTAGTGTTTGTCTCTGACACTGAGATGTGTTTCCTCTATGCAGCAAAATTTTGGATCCTCTTTACATATTCAGTCTGTGAGTCTATGTCTTTTTATTGGGGAACTGATTCCATTGATGTTAAGAGATATTAAGGAATAGTAATTGTTGCTTCCTAATATTTTTGATGTAATTTTTATATTTGTGTGGTTATCTTCTTTTGGGTTTGTTGAAGGAAGATTAATTTCTTGCTTTTTCTAGTGTGTAGTTTCCCTCCCTTTGTTGGTGTTTTCCTTTTATTTTCCTTTTAAGGGCTGGATTTGTGGAAAGATACTGTGTAAATTTGATTTTGTCATGAAATACTTTGGTTTCTCCACTTATGGTAATTGAGAGATTTGCTGGATATATCAATCTGGTTGGCATTTGTGTTCCATTAGTTTCCATATCACATCTGCCCAGGCTCTTCTGGCTTTGATAGTTTCTGGTGAGAAATCCAATGTAATTCTGATAGGTCTACCTTTGTACAATACTTGACCTTTTTACCTTACTGCTTTTAATATTCTTTGTTTGTTTAGTATATTCTGTGTTTTAATTATTATGTGATGGGAGGAATTTCTTTTCTTGTCAAATCTATTTGGAGTTCTGTAGGCTTCTTTTATGTTCATGTGCATCTCTTTCTTTATGTTAGGGAAGTTTTCTTCTATAATTTTGTTTAAGACATTTACTGGCCCTTTAAGTTAGAAATCATCACTCTCTTCTATGCCTATAATCCTTAGGTTTGGTTTTCTCATATTGTGCTAGATTTCCTGGATAATTTGGGTTAGGAGCCTTTTGCATTTTTCATTTTCTTTGACTATTGTATCAATGTTTTCTATGATATCTTCTGCATCTGAGATTTTCTCTTTTATCTCTCATATTCTATCTCTTGTATTCTGTTATTGATGCTTGGACCCATGACTCCTGACTGCTTTCCTAGGTTTTCTATGTCCCAAGTTGTCTCCCTTTGTGAATTTGTTATTGTTTCTACCTTCTTCTTTAGATTCTGGATGCTTTGTTTAATTCCTTCACTTGTTTTGCTGTGTTTTCCCTTAGTTCTTCAAGGGCTTCTCCCTGTTTACTTGTGTTGTCCTGTATTTCTTTAAGGGAGTTATTTATATCCTTCTTGAAGCGCTAAATGAAACCCTCATTAGCATCATGACCTGTGATTTTAAATCGAAATCTTACTTTTCAGGTTTGTTGGGGTTATCTAGGACTTGCTGTTGTGGGAGAATTGGGTTTGGATGGTGTCATATTGCCTTGACTTCTGTTAGTAATATTCCTAAGTTTGCCTTTTGCCATCTGCTTATCTCTGGTGTTAGTTGGTCCTGCTGTCACTGGCTGGTGCTTGTCCCTTTTGTGTGCCTGCAAGCCTATCTCAGCACCTCTAGGTTACCAGCTTTTCCCTGGTACAGATTGATTTGGAATTTCCCAGCTCCTGGGTGCAGGTCTGGCCCTGTCAGACCAAGTCCCAAATGATCTTACAGTCGGGTGTTCTCTGTGTTATTGGTTGCAACAACCCACTCACATGAGAGAAGATGTTGGCCTCACCTCTAATCATGGGACTCAATGCAGAGCAGATATCCCCTAGCAGACTAGGTGCACAGATGGCTGTAGAAGCACTGCCTAACTCCTGAGTGCAGGTGGGACCCTGGAGGAGTCTGTCCCAAGTGCTCTTCTACTCAGGTGATCCCTGTGTACCTGTCTGCACCTCTACACAGTCACAGGAGCAAAGATGATGATGCCTCACCTCTTAGGACTGGACTTCCTCTAACTGCCTCCCTGCAGGGCAGATGACCACTGGCATGGTAGGAGCCCAGCTGGTTATGGTGCTGTCAAGCTCCTGGGTGCAAGTGGTGTCCTGGTGGGCTTGTTCTCAGTTTTCTAAGACTTTGGAAGTACATCATTAAGTTGTTTTAGTTTGCTCTGATTTTTTTTAACAAAAACACTCCTAGCAATAAACTACCACTTAGCACTGCATTCACTATATATGAAACTTATGTACATTCTGTTTTGATTTTCACATGATTCTAGGAATGTTTTTTTTTTGTTTTTTGTTTTTGCAAAATATCAAGTTTTGTCATTTTTTTTGTCCAATATTATTTTTATTCTTGAAATTATGATTTAGTTACATTTCTTCCTTTCATTTTTTCTCTCCAAACCCTCCCACATATCACTCCTCATCCTTCTCTTTTTTTAACCTAATTGTCATTTCATGCATATATGTATCTATGTGTATAGGTTACACACATACATATCCTATACATACATACATATGTACCTACATACATAGGAAAATGAAATTATATATATATATTCCTAAATACAACCTTTGTGGTCCATATAGTATCATTTGTATGTATGTTTTAGGGCTGACTTTTTGGCACTGTTATCTTTTATTTACTCTGTAGTTTCTTCATTGTAGAAAAGTTTCTATCTCCATGTGTTTTTAAGTCTTCATAGTTTCTTTTCTATTGGTTTCTTGGTTTATTATACTATGATCTTGTAAGATAAAAGAAATCATTTCAATTTATTTTGTATATGTAAAGAAATGCGTTATTTAACTTTTTGAGAATTTAATACATGAGTACTATATTTACGTTGTTTCTACCTCTCATCTCCCCCACTCCAACTCCTCTTCTCTCCTCCTACCATGTGCTCCCCCTAAAATTCCGTATATATACATCCATGCATCCATGTATATATATACATGGATGCATGGATGTATGTACACACATGTACAACATACTAAAATCATTTAGTATTGCTTGATTGGATATGTGTTTAGGACTGATGACTTGGGATTGGATAATCTATCAAGGGACTTATCCCTGAAGAGAACTGATTCTCCCACTCTTTTGAGAGCCATGGATTACCTGGAGCTCTTCACTTAGAGGTGAGTCTTGTGGGATTTCCCCTGTCCACATTGGCATGTCAACTGATGCTGTCATTATGAGGTCCTGATTAAGCAATCCTATCGCTGAGATTTCATGGGTCACCTAAATTGTGATCTCCCATAGAGAGATCTCCATTAGCACACCGTGTCTCCATGTCCAATATCTAGAGCATACAGTATCATGATCTAAGCACTGACAGGCTTGGGCAGCTAAGTTCTAAGAGTCTTGCCATTTGTAGCCCACTTGGCCTCTCTCTGGTACTTGTGCCTTTCCTCTACAGAATTCTTTTCCTGTGGTATCTCCAACATCCTTGGATTGCCATTGCAGTTTAGGCTTTACCCTAAAGGTTCACTTATCACACTCTTGGGGGCGTGAGGGTTCCTCTGTAAATAATGCCACCCTGCTGCACACTGACAGATTTTTTTCTTTCCTTTGAAATTTCAGTGGAAAATTTCATGATCCAGTAACTTTTGTATTCTGGATACACCACAAGAACAATGGATATGTCTAATACCAACCAGAGCAATATCTAAACTCCCAAGGGTCATAATTTCAATAACCTCTGAGAACCTCAGCAAATTAACCTGAGAAACCATTCCCACTGGTGTAAGAATGTCCTGGAGTCCCATTGGTTTCACAGGAAAGTCTTTCAAATTAATGTACCTGTTTGTACGCTTGAACATGAAATGGATAGAGTCTGGCTAGAGAATCTAGAAATGCTCGCAGGAATATTTCTATTTATTGCCTTAGTGTTTCTTGTTTGGTTGGTTTGGTTTGGTTTGGTTTGATTATGTTGGGTTGGGTTGGTTATGTTGGGTTGGGTATGGTTGGGACTTATGTCAACTCAACACAAACCAAACCAAAACAAAAGAGAACTGAGAAATGTCTCCATCAGATTGGGTGGCAGGCAACTCCATAGGCATTTTCTTGACTAGTGGTTAATTCAAAAGGGCCACACACTGCTGACTGAGCAATCCTCAAGTGGCAAATTTGTTAAGTATGGCACCCCATGTGATGTAGAGAATCAGCAGGAGAGATGACTCAGCTGTTAAGAGCACTCACTGTTCTTCTGAAGGTCCTGAGTTCAAATCCCAGCATCCACATGGTGATGTAGAGCATTATGGAATTCTGTAGTGATTCTGAGTATTGTGTTGGTGTGCATAGTGATTTTAGAGCATCACAGTGGAAGTGTGTAGTTATAGCATCATGGTGGGATTGTGTGGTGATACAGGGCATCATGGTGGGATTGTGTAGAGGGGTAGAGTGCCATGTCATTGTGTGAAGTATTGTCGAGTATCACAATGGGAGTGTGTCATGATGATTAGCACCAAGGGAGGAGTGTGTAGTGATGCAGGCATCATGGGGAGAGTGTGTAGTGGTGAAGGGCATCATAGTAGGATCATGTAGTGATGTGAGAAGACAGAGCCTTGACCAATACTGCAAGAGATCAGGGATTGGTATTAAAATGGCTTGCATGGTATGATAAGGAGATTATTCCTTTGTCTGATTAAGTCTTAGGTTTTGTTTCAGCCATAAGGATTTTACAAACCCAAGTACCCTACTCAACAAACTAAATATAATTTGTTCCTATTGAAGTTCAATATAACAGACAAATACCTCAGGTCCTAAAATTAGCCTTGAACATTTCTAACCTCCCTATTTGGAAGTAAAAGATTTACTGGGTTTCCATTTGCTTCCTTTTCTATTCCGTTTGGATCATAGTGCCTGGTGTCTCTTAGAGAGCACAAGGAGGAAGCTGTGTGGATGCCTGTCTGCATCCGTCTTTGGTCTGGAGGCCTCTGTGGATTCCAGAACTCATAAAGAAAGCTTCCAGACTCTGATTGTTTCTTCCTGGACAACTGCTATTCCATCCCATGTTAACTTCTTCTCCTCACTCTTTCTGTACTTTCTTTAAGATGGGTGGTTTCTTAACCTACAGTATAGACTTCCATCTAAAACTGAGCTTAAATATTTCTTCTCTGGTTTTTCTCCCATCCACATATAATCAATACACCGTGGTGATGATTCCAAAGGACTGCTCAAAGGTGAGGAAGTGGGTTCCAGGGCTTTTGGGTTCTTAATAACTTGCTTGCCCTCTGACAATCTGTATCACCTCCCCTAAAACACAAAAACCATTATTCCTAACAGGCAAGCTAGGCCTAAAAATCAATTAATGGTCATTAAAAAGCACATAATAAATATCTGAAAAATCTCATAATAAAATTCATCATCTAATAAAGTTAATATGTTGTGGAGTCTGCTTAAATCCAACATAAATCCAACATCTCAAAATATGTTAATGCAGATGACAAAAATTTATTGTAAGCAAGCTGATTCTGGTCTATTGGAGCTGTAGAACAGACTCAAGAGCTGAACCCTGAAGGAATATCATACAGCTTATTTAAGGAATTAAACCTTAATGATAGGGGACCGGGATGGGCTGCAGCACTGTCCAATTATGTTTTGACATAAGGGGTTGAGCAAGGGAGTTTTCACCAAACAGATTGAGAGTAAGTTCCTGGACCTGGGAATAGACACTTAGTTAATGCTGCCAGTAAGATGGAGGCGTTGCCCTTGAGGTGTCTGGGCTCAGGCAGCTGTTCCTTTACAAGCTGTCCCTGAGATATCTGGACTATGACAACTATTTCCTTATAATAGGAGCTGTTTTAGCTTTTGGGAAGTCCCCAGCTCCTCCTAGATCCTGAGACCTTGAATTTACTTTCTCTCTATGATTAAATGGAGTCTGAAAATGGAATGGTAGTGGGTATAATAAGTTTCTTTTGCTTGTTCCCAACAAATATGTGTTAATAAAATATGTCTTTAACAAAAGGTGTGTTCATACGGAAGGCCTCATATCTTCTTTCTGTTCCCAGCAGCACAGATGTAGGGTTTCTGGCCCTAAACACCTCAGCCTCGCCAATGGCAGTCATGTCAACAAATCCAATAGACAAAATCATACCTGGAAGTTTCAACAGCAGGACCCTGATCCCAAACTTGATCATTATCATCTCTGGACTGGTTGGGCTGACAGGAAATGCCATTGTGTTCTGGCTCCTGGGCTTCCGTGTGCGCAGGAATGCCTTCTCGGTCTACATCCTAAACTTGGCCCTGGCTGACTTCCTCTTCCTACTCTGTCACATCATAGATTCCACGCTGCTGCTCCGCAAGTTTTTATACCCCGACATTATCTTTCTCCCGTGCTTTAACACCGTCATGATGGTTCCCTACATCGTGGGTCTGAGCATGCTCAGCGCCATCAGCACGGAGCGCTGCCTGTCTGTCCTCTGCCCCATCTGGTATCGCTTCTGCCGCCCAAAACACACATCCACTGTCATGTGTTCTGCGATCTGGGTCCTGTCACTGTTGATCTGCATTCTGAATAGGTATTTTTGTGTCTTCTTAGAAGATACCAAAGACAAAAATGACAACCTGTGTCTGGCATCGAACTTCTTTACTGCTGCATGCCTGATCTTTTTGTTTGTGGTCCTTTTTCTGTCCAGCCTGGCTCTGCTGGCCAGGTTGTTCTGTGGCGCTGGGCAGATGAAGCTCACCAGATTGTACGTGACCATCATGCTGACCGTTTTGGTTTTTCTCCTCTGCGGGTTGCCCTTCGGCATCCACTGGTTCCTGTTAATCTGGATTAAGATCGATTACGGTGTGTTTGCTTATACTCTTTATCTGGTAACACTCGTCCTGACAGCTGTTAACAGCTGTGCCAACCCCATCATTTACTTCTTCGTGGGCTACTTCAGGCATCAGTTAAAGCACCAGACCCTCAAAATGGTTCTCCAGAGGGCGCTGCAGGACACTCCCGAGACAGCCGAAAACATAGTGGAGATGTCAAGCAGCAAAGCAGAGCCGTGATGAAGAGCCTCTGCCTGGACCTCAGAGGTGGCTCTGGGGCAAGCACTGCCTGCTGCACTTGACCACTGCCCACGCTCCTCCCAGCCTCGGGAGGGACTCGACATGCCTCAGTACTCCACCAACATCTCCAACAGCTATTAGTTTTTCTACCTCTCCTGAGTAAAAGCATTAATCAGAAAGTATCGCATCTGCGTCCTTCTTGACATTAATAAAATTCTCATGCTAACTTCCTCTGAGCCTTTCTTTCACTTTCTTTGCAACTTTCATTGCTATGGGAATGGCCCAGGTCTGAAACCATGACTGTCTTGTCTGTGATTGTTCTGTGCCTCAACATAAAGACAAAGGAGCCCCGTGGTTTCCTGTGAAACATCCTCAGACCCTCAACAAAAATGTTTTACACCCATCCAATCACAGTGCTCACCATGCTGATAACAGCGTAAGTTATACACAATTTACAAAGACAGATGTGAGGTCCAGACACCACACTACATTAAACACTCTCTGGACCTGTGCTGCAGCAGAAGACTCCCATGTCTGCAGCCAGCTGGTCCCAGCAGCCAGAAGTCTTGAGTGCCTGAGGATATAGATATTGTGAGTTTTAAGTGATGAAGAGCACTGAGACTATATTTTTCAGCTGATTCAATCACCTTAAGATAATGACCTTAGGTCTCCTGTCCATCCATGGGGAAAAAAAAGAAGGAAAGGGAGTTATAAAATGTCACTGGTCTGATCTTATTCCATAAAAAATGTGGGCCCTACTGGGCAGTGGTGGCATATGCCTTTTATATGAGCACTTGGGAGGCAGAGACAGGCATATTTCTGAGTTCGAGGACAGCCTGGTCTATGGAATGAGTTGCAGGACAGCCAGGGCTATAAGAAAAAGAAATGTGGGCCCTGTTTTATTAACAAGGCTGTGAGATTTGACTTTACTATATCATGGCCTAAATATAAGAACCATATTGATTACAAAAGACCCGAGAAATTTATCCTCTCTATCATGATTATAATTGAAATGAGCACATATTCTTTGTACCTGACTGACAGATGCCTGGCATTTGGAGCGACTGCTGTGACATGTTCTTTCTATATGTGGAGATAGTGCATGTCAGGCATCAATGTTACCATGACAGTTTTAGCCATAAAAATAGATGTGATTTTTGTTCCTAGTATCAGGGGCTCTCAGCAGTATAGAAGACTTACACAAATCTGTTATACAGATACAACTGACTCTGAATCCATCCAGGGTAAAACAAAGATATATGAAAAGAAATAGAGTATCTTGTTTATAAACTAGAGTTACAACCATGCAATTGAGATGGGTAAATTGGGAATGGTTTCCTGGGATTCTTGGAATCTGAATTGATGACTCTACAATTTTGACCACCATATTAAATTTTTTGTGGCAGGTGTGGAAAGATTAAACAGTCAAGACACAATAAAATGGGAGAAGAGAGAATTCATTGTGGCATTGTTAATGATGATGATGATAATAATAATAAACCTTAAGATTCTTCAGAGAATTGTTATCAACACACACACACATACACACACACACCTTTACTATTATCCTGGGCATCTGCCAGATCCTTGGTCTTAGCTGCAACAAGGATTCTAGGCTGTAATGCCCATAATGACTCTGAACAGACAGGTCTTGTCATAGATTTGCAAAAACAGCTAAAGTCAACTCTAAAATAATGGCAAATCAGACAGAGCTCTCAGCCCTGCAGTCACCACGTCAAAGCAGCAACCTCTCCTCCCATCCTTTCTCTCAACCCTCCTCCCAAGGATATCTCCATCCCTGCTGTTCCACCAGCTTCAGAAGAGTTGATAAAAAATAAAATTGGGGGGATTTGGGAAATAAGCAGTGGGAATCAAGCAGAATCTCCCCTCTTCCCTGGTACAGTCTTTTTGGGAGCAGAGGAAAGAGCTCCAGACTTGGAGTAAATTTAGCATTTCATTCCCTGCATAACCTTTAACTCTAAATATTGGCTTAAGAGTTGATAACAACCTAACGGAAACTCCCTATTTGAGAAGGTCTTTGTATATTCAGGATAGACAATTTTTTCTTTGTGGGTGTAATGAAGAACTTTGCCACTGAACTACAGCACTCACACCAGGTTAGCCCTCTGTAACAGTTTGCTACACTTGTGACAACAGAGCAGATCTGCTTCTGATGGTCTGAGAGGACAGTGGGAGAAAGAGACACAGCTTGCCCATGCTGTGCTCTCTCTGTACCTTTCCATACATTCCCTTCCAAAGCTATTGAGAGAAAAGATAGAAATGCAAATGTTGCATAATTACCATAAGTCCCTGTGACATTTTTTTACTACCTAGGTGTGTGGTTAACATCTGTCCAGAAAACCAGTGTCCTCATTAGTGGTGACTGATATCCATGCGGGTGGTCCATCTACAAACTGTGCTGTCTGTTGTTTTATAACATTGTATTCTGGCTTAATTGTAGGCACATGCTTGTGTGTGTGTGTGTGTGTGTGTGTGTGTGTGTGTGTGTGTCTGTGTGTTTGTGTGTCTGTGTGTGTGTCTGTGTGTGTGTGTGTGTCTGTGTGTTTGTATATGTGCACGTGTGCACACCTGGGACCAACCCAGGCTGAGGGCAGGGCTTGGAGTGGGTGGGTGTAAGAACAGCAAGGACAGAATCAGACACAGGAAAGCATTCAGTTTCATTTCATGAGAGGCAGGACAGAGAGGAAGAACATTTTGGTATGGCTTGACCTACTCTGACAGCCTGTGTCTCTCACAGGCTTTATTTATACATAAAATCATTTCCTCAGAAACTTTATTCATTGATCACACAGCTCTTCAAAATATATTTACTTCTAACATCTTTCTTGATTACATGAGGATATTGAAAGAGGAGCAAAGCAAGCAGTCAGCAATTTTATGAGAACTAAAAGTTAGCAAAAAACTAAAAAGTTGGACAAAGGGGCAGAAAACATCCAATGGAAAAAAGATAGCCTTTTCAACAAATGGTGCTGGTTCAACTGGAGGTCAGCATGTAGAAGAATGCGAATTGATCCATCCTTGTCTCCTTGTACTAAGCTCAAATCCAAATGGATCAAGGACCTCCACATAAAGCCAGACACTCTGAAGCTAATAGAAAAGAAACTGGGGAAGACCCTTGAGGACATCGGTACAGGGAGAAAGTTTCTGAACAGAACACCAATAGCATATACTCTAAGATCAAGAATTGAGAAATGGGACCTCATAAAATTACAAAGTTTCTGTAAGGCAAAGGACACCATCAAGAGGACAAATCGGCAACCAACAAATTGGGAAAAGATCTTTACCAATCCTACATCAGATAGAGGGCTAATATCCAATATATATATAAAGAACTCAAGAAGTTAGACTCCAGAAAACCAAACAACCCTATTAAAAAATGGGGTACAGAGTTAAACAAAGAATTCTCACCTGAAGAACTTCGGATGGCGGAGAAGCATCTTAAAAAATGCTCAACCTCATTAGTCATTAGGGAAATGCAAATCAAAACAACCCTAAGATTTCATCTTACACCAGTCAGAATGGCTAAGATTAAAAATTCAGGAGACAGCAGGTGTTGGAGAGGGTGTGGAGAAAGAGGAACACTCCTCCACTGCTGGTGGGGTTGCAAATTGGTACAACCACTCTGGAAATCAGCCTGGCGGTTCCTCCGAAAACTGGGCACCTCACTTCCAGAAGATCCTGCTATACCACTCCTGGGCATATACCCAGAAGACTCCCCACCATGTAATAAGGATACATGTTCTTCTATGTTCATAGCAGCCCTATTTATAATTGCCAGATGCTGGAAAGAACCCAGGTATCCCTCAACAGAAGAGTGGATGCAAAAAATGTGGTATATCTACACAATGGAGTACTATTCAGCCATTAGAAACAATGAATTCATGAAATTCTTAGGCAAATGGATGGAGCTAGAGAATATCATACTAAGTGAGGTAACCCAGACTCAAAAGGTGAATCATGGTATTCACTCACTAATAAGTGGATATTAACCTAGAAAACTGGAATACCCAAAACATAATCCACACATCAAATGAGGTACAAGAAGAAAGGAGGAGTGGCCCCTGGTTCTGGAAAGACTCAGTGAAACAGTATTTGGCAAAACCAGAACGGGGAATTGGGAAGGGGTGGGTGGGAGGACAGGGGAAGAGAAGGGGGCTTACGGGACTTTCGGGGAGTGGGGGGGCTAGAAAAGGGAAATCATTTGAAATGTAAATAAATTATATCGAATAAAAAAAAGTTAGCATTATGATAAAAATTAATGTCCTTTTAACTCAATATCTTCTTCCATAAGACTTGTGTCATAAGGCCTTGTGGTTACAAAAATACTAGACAGAATTTGATTCTGTTTCATTTTGACACCAAATTAGTAGATCAAAAGATATTTCCTACTACCTGTTATATCAAGCTTGGCTTTCTGCAAAAGATCAGTCTCTCTGATCCCTCTTTAATTCTTCCTCGGTTTTTTTTTATATATATGGCATAAGACCACTGCAATTTTTCCTTGAGTTTTAAAGTGTTGTGCAGCCCTCGCTTAAGCAAAAGCGGTTTGTTCTTTGTTTTGCTATAATATCAGAAATGTTCTGGTCTGACAAGTCTGTTCAGGAAGGCAGACAGCTCACTGAGTCAAAGTATTTTCCTCTGTGTCTCTGTCATGAACCCTTGTTTCAATACCATTCCTATCTTTATCATAATTCTGTAAAGAACAGAAGAACATCAGAATCCCTAAAACTGGTAACTTCTGCCTGCAGGAAGGTAGCAAGGGTTGTCATTAATTGTGGAATGTATTAGTTTGGGTTCTCTAGAGTCACAGAACGTATGGATAGTCTTTATATAGTTAGGGAATTTGTCAATAACTTATAGTCTATAGTCCAACTCCCCAACAATGTTCAGCAGCAGCTGTGGATGGAAGTCCAAGGATCTATCAGTTTCTCAGTCCCACGAAGCAAGAAGGCAAGGAAGAGTGAGAGAGAATCTTCCTTCTTCCAATGTCCTTATATATCTCCAGGAGAGGGTGTAGCCCAGATTAAAGGCTGTAGGTCTCCAGCAGAGGGTGTGGCCCATATTAAAGGTGTGTGCATCCATGCCTTTAATCCCAAATGATCTTGAACTCAGAGATCTCCTTGTCTTAGCCACTATGCTTCAAGGTCTCCATGCCAAGATCCAGGTCAGAGAATTATATCTCTGGGTGAGCCTTCCAATTCTAGACTGTAGTTCATTCCAGATATAGTCAAGTTGACAACCAGGAATAGCCACTACAATCCACCCCTTGTCAACTTGACACAAATAATGTCTCATGTCCACATGAAACAATAACAAGATTGTGAATATGCCTAACATGATATAACTATTCCTCGTACAATCGCAAACATATTTGTAAATTTACAATGGGGAAATGTCCCTTGGGAACATTCTTTTAGTGTTTCAGTACCAATTGATGTTAAAGGGATTGGAAGAAAGACAAATGTATCTTCAACAAAATAAGATAGAAGCAGTCATATTACTTATAATCCTCGTTTCTGCAACTGGTTATGTGGCCTTAGCTGGTATTTATAATTACCTTCCTCTGCTACCCATTCTGTATTTCCTTCACCTTCGGCAAGCACCTCAGCAGGTCTTGGCTCTTTTCCTGGAGGATTGACCCATACCTTCATTCCTGATAGGTCTGTATCCTTTGTCATCCTGCTTGGATTAGGCTGTTGTAGTTTTCCATGGACTTTAATCACAGGACATGGTAGTACTAAGAGACGCCCTAGGGAATCTCCTGCACTCCAGACATAATCCTGCTTACCTCCATTGTGGAGAGGCAATCCAATTTCCCCATGGTAATCTTGATCTATTACCCCTCCTAACACTGTTATTCCTTTCTTACCCTGTTGGTTTAAGGGCATTAGAAGCCCAAAATGGCCAGGGGGAAATCTGAGCTTCCAGGTCAATGGAATGTTTCTTGTGGCTCCTGGTAGGAGCACTCCTCTCTCTGGAACCAAAATTTCTAGGCCAGCAGAACCTAAATTTGTGGGGACAGGAAGCAAAAATTTTCCAAGAGGGTCACTAGAAGGGATAGTGAGTGGAACTATTCCCTTTTCCACCCCTTGATTCCTGGACCCATGGATCCTGGCTATGGGAGAAACTGTACCATATATTGAACGCTGATTCAAAGCATATACTGCCTTCTGAAGAACTCTGCCCAAACCCTCCATGCTGTTGCCACCTAATTGGCGCCGTAACTGTGTCTTCAAAAGGCCATTCCATCTTTCTATCAGACCAGCTGCTTCAGGATGATGGGGAACATGGTAAGACCAGTGAATTCCATAATTGTAGGCCCACTGTCACACTTCTTTGGTTGTGAAATGAGTTCCTTGGTCAGAAACAATACTGTGTGGAATACCATGATGATAGATAAGGCATTCTATGAGTCCACGGATGGTAGTTTTGGCAGAAGCACTACGTGCAAGAAAGTCAAATCCATAACCAGAATAAGTATCTACTCCAGTAAGAACAAATCGCTGTCCTTCCCACGGGGGAAGTGGTCCAATATAGTCAACCTGCCACCAGGTTGCTAGCTGGTAACCTCAAGGAATGGTGCCATATCTGGGGCTCAGTGTTGGTTTCTGCTGTTGGCAGATCTGTCATTCAGCAGCAGCTGTAGCCAGGTCAGCCTTGGTGAGTGGAAGTTTGTGTTGCTGAGCCCAAGCATAACCTCCATCTCGGCCACTATGGCCACTTTGTTCATGTGCCCTCTGGGCAATAACTGGGATGGCTGGGGAAAGAGGCTAACTGTCCACAGAACAGGTCATCTTATCCACTTGATTATTGAACTCCTCCTCAGCTGAAGTCACTTTTTGGTGAGCATTTACATGGGACACAAATATCTTCACATCCTTTGCCCATTTGGAGAGATCTATCCACATACTTCTTCCCCAGATGTCTTTCTCACCAATTTTCCAATTGTGATCTTTCCACGTCCCTGACCATCCAGCCAATCCATTGGCTACAGCCCATGAGTCAGTGAACAATCGTACATCTGGCCATTTCTTCTTCCAAACAAACTGTAATACCATGTGTACTGCCCGAAGTTCTGCACACTGTGAAGATTTTCCTTCACCTGTATCTTTCAGGCTTGTCCCAGAAAGGGGTTGTAATGCTGCAGCTGTCCACTTCTGGGTGGTGCCTGCATAACGTGCAGAGCCATCAGTAAACAAGGTCCTAGTCTTCTCTTCTTCAGTCAACTGGTCATAGGGAACACCCCATGAGGCTATAGGCGCATGCTTGGCAGCAGATGGCATTGTAACAGGAGTAGAAACCATAGGCATCTGAGCAACTTCTTCATGTAACTTGCTTGTACCTTGAGGACCTGCTCTAGCCCAATCACGTATATACCACTTCCATTTGATAGTAGACTGCTATTGTGCACACCCTACTTTATGACTTGGAGGTTCTTATAACACCCAGCTCATGATGGGCAGTTCAGGTCGCATAGTAACTTGGTGTCCTATTGTCAAATGTTCAGTTTCCACTAAGACCCAATAGCAGGCCAAGAGCTGTTTTTTAAAGGGAGAGTAGTTGTCTGCAGATGACGGTAGAGCTTTGCTCCAAAATCCCAAAGGTCTCTTCTGTGATTCACCTACAGGGGCCTGCCAGAGGCTCCAAATAGCATCTCTATCTGCCACTGACACCTCAAGTACCATTGGGTCTACTGGATCATATGGTCCCAGTGGTAGCGCAGCCTGCACAGCAGCCTGGACCTGTTGAAGAGCCTTCTCCTGTTCTGGGCCCCACACAAAGCTAGCAGCTTTCTGAGTCACTTGGTAAATAGAACTGAGTAACACACCTAAGTGAGGAACGTGCTGTCTCCAGAATCCAAATAGACCCACTAAACGTTGTGCTTCTTTCTTGGTGGTGGGAGGGGCAAGGTGTAATAACTTATCTTTCACTTTAGAAGGAATATCTCTGCATGCCCCCACACCACTGTACTCCTAAGAATTTCACTGAAGTAGATGGTACTTGAATCTTGGTTGGATTTATTTCCCATCCTCTGATACGCATATGTGTTACCAATGAATCCAAAGTGGTTGCTACTTCCTGCTCACTTGGTCCAATCAGCATAATATCATCAATATAGCTCAACAATGTGATATTTTGTGGAAGAGACAAATGATCAAGGTCCCTTCTAACTAAGTTATGACACAGGGCAGGAGAGTTAATATATCCTTGAGGCAAAACTGTAAAGGTATACTGCTGGCCTTGCCAACTGAAAGCAAATTGCTTGTGGTGGTCCTTATGTACAGGTACTGAGAAGAAGGCATTTGCCAGGTCAATAACTGCATACCAGGTTCCAGGAGATGTGTGAATTTGCTCAAGTAATGAAACTACATCTGGTATAGCAGCTGCAATTGGAGTTACTACCTGATTTAATTTTTGATAGTCAACTGTCATTCTCCATGATCCATCTGTCTTCTGCACTGGCCAGATGGGAGAGTTAAAGGGAGATGTGGTGGGAGCCACCCCCCCTCCCCGCATCTTTCAAGTCCTTGATTGTGGCAGTAATTTCTGCAATTCCTCCAAGAATACGATATTGGTTTTGATTCACTATTTTCTTTGGCAGAGGCAATTCTAAAGGCTTCCATTTTGCCTTTCCAACCCTAATAGCCCTCACTACACGGTCAGAGAACCAATATGAGAATTCTGCCAATTTCTGAGTATATCTATCCCAATTATACATTCTGGAACTGGGGAAATGACCACACGATGTGTTCGGGGACCCACTGGACCTACTGTGAGTCGCGCATCAGTCAAATCTCCTTTAATCACCTGTCCTCCATAAGCCTCTATTCTAACTGGAGGGCCACAATGTTTCTTGGGATCTCCTGGGATCAGTGTCAATTCAGAACCAGTATCCAATAGCCCCCAGAAAGTCTGATTATTTCCTTTCCCCAGTGTACAGTTACCCTTTTAAAAGGCCCTAGGTCCCTCTGAGGAAGAATTGGAGAAAGACTAACCACAAAACTTTTAGGTGTCTTATCAAGATACTTCCTCAGGGGAACCCGGCCACCCCTTCATTCAAGGGGTTCTGGATCTGTAAATTGGCTCACGTCTGGAAATTGATTCACTGGCTGAGATTGCCTTTTGCCACAATCCAATGCAGCCTTTCTATCATTTGTTTCAGGATTTTTCTGTTTATACAGATCAAACAGATATGCAGTAGGTTTCCTATGTATTTCATCCCTGGAAACATCATGATCGATTAGCCAGCACCAAAGGTCCAGACGAGTAATACCATTATAAATTCCACCTCTCTGCCCATTACAGGGTATGTCATTATAAACATTGTTTTGTCTACGCTGTCCATTATAACTACGATCACCTTGTCTCTGGCGATTTAATGCTGCCACCTGGCCCTTGTTAACTTGGGGCCCAATTAAACCCATTGAATTTAATTCATCTAATTGAGCAGCAGCATCTCCAACTCTAAGGTCTGGCACAAGGAAAAGGGCAAGAACAAAACTCTTTAAATGTGCTGGTGCCCCTCTCACCAGTTTGCGTCTTATAGGACAGGTGAAGGGCATATCTTCTGGACCTTCCCACTGTGGAGGATTAGGTTTTACACAACATATCCACTCTAGCATTGCAATTTCCCTAAGCCGTAAAATCCCTTCATCAACACTAAGCCAAGGGATATCAGGCATCTCCAACTCCTTTTCAGTAGGCCATCTTTTGATAAATACTTCAGTCAACCAATCAAACAAACTTTTGACACCTTTTTGAACTGTGTGAGCTTCCATATTAAACCTAGAATCTCCACTCAGAGGACCCATGCCAATAAACTCAGCCTGCTCTAGTTTTATGTTCCTTCCTCCATTATCCTACACCCTTAAAATCCATTTCCACACATATTGCCCAGACTTCTGCTTGAATGAATTAGTAATCTCATTAAGCTCCTTATTAGTATACTGTATTTCCTCATGGACTACACTTTCTACCTCCCCTTTAGGGGCCTGCTTTGCCTTGAGTCTGGTTATAGGTCTAGAAGAAACTATTGGTGGGCCCTGAGAAACATCAGTATTGTCAGCAAGAGTCACTGCTGGATTATCAGGCTTTGAGGGATTAATTTCCTCAGGTGGAGAAGGCATTATTTCAAGGGGTGGGGCTGAGGGTACTACTTCTTTGGATGGAGCAAATTCTTGAAAATCTGAAGATTCAAAATTCTCAATTTCAACAGGGTCTTCCCATACATCCCCATCCCAAGTTATAGGATCCCATTCTTTGCCAATTAATGTCCTTACTTTAACTGCTGGCACCTTCTGAGGTTGAGACTTAAATTTTCGCTGTAATTCAGCCACCTTATAATGAGGGCTTCAGTTTGATTTTGAGCTACTTGAGCTCTACGGCTTCTAGAGAGTAGATTCTCTTCAAGGGCACACTTAGCAACTTTTAGATTGTTTACTTGAGTCTGGAGCTCTTCAATTTTATTACACAACTCCTTCCTTTCCTTCATTGTTTTTTCCTGAGATGCTAAGAGGAACCATCCAGCAAAATCATTTTCTGATTTTTTCCCCCAACTTGGAGAAAGTATTGTATACCACCGAATCACCTAATTCATCAAGACAATCAAAGGCATTAGCTTCTTTAAGCTTGAGATATAGTTTCATCCACGGGTCTTCAATATTCTCCAAGTTCCCAGGAGGGAGAGAATCTGGAGAAGTTTCAGTAGTTGAAGGTGCTATTGGATCAACCAACCAACTCCAAAATTTTGAAACATTCATCCTTATACTTCTGCTCCTCTAGAACCACTCCTGGAACCAACTTCTGTATTTGTTTGGGTTCTCTGGAGTCACAGAATGTATGGCTAGTCTTTATATAGTTAGGGAATTTGTCAATGACTTACAGTCTACAGTCCAACTCCACAACAATGATCAGCAGCAGCTGTGGATGGAAGTCCAAGGATCTATCAGTTTCTCAGTCCCATGAAGCAGGCAGGCAAGGAAGAGTGAGAGAGAATCTTCCTTCTTCCAATGTCCTTATATATCTCCAGGAGAGGGTGTAGCCCAGATTAAAGGCTGTAGGTCTCCAACGGAGGGTGTGGCCCAGATTATTGGCGTGTGGGTCTCCAGCAGATGGTGTGGCCCAGATTAAAGGTGTGTGCATCCATGCCTTTAATCCCAAATGATCTTGAAGTCGGAGATCTCTTTGTCTTAGCCACTATGCTTCAAGGTCTCCATGCCAAGATCCAGGTCAGAAACTTATATCTTTGAGCCTCCAAATTAGGATCATAGGTGAGCCTTCCAATTCTAGACTGTAGTTCATTCCAGATATAGTCAAGTTGACAACCAGGAATAGCCACTACATGTAATAACAATTTCTTCCTATTCATACTACTTCCTTATTTCTGAAACTGAACATAAAAGCTTTGTGATTCAATTAAAGTTGCCAGTCTCTAGAATATCCCTAAGTTTTTCTTCTCTAATATTTTTTTCTCAAATCCTCTGTCTCATGTTTACTTGTAACCGCCAGCAGCTACATGTGAACCAGGTTACCTGTTGAGAGAATCTTGGGGTACAGGGACAGAGACAAAAGGGATTTGAGTCAAGGCAGGTATTCTGGTCAAGACTGGTTTTAATAAATTTAAGACAGGTTATATAGACATTTGGGGGATCGGCCAACCCCCCAGAAGTCGGTAGCTTCAAAGGCGGTGCTGTGAATCCTCTGGCTCCAGGTCTCAGCGGGTCGTCTGCCTTCAGCCTGGTGGCTCAGGTAAACGCCAGCTTGGGGGCGGTGTCGATAGCCGAGGTGTGGAGCCTTATTGTTCACAGAACAAAGGCTGGAGGTAGCCATCGGAAGAGTTGGGTGCCCGCCAGCCAACTTAGTTGCAGGGGGGGAGGAGACAATTCCCCCTTAATTATTAATTTAAAACAACTCAGTGGAAATGATTAAGTTCATCCAATGGATGACGGGCATTCACCAGTGAGTGAAAGCAGTGGCCTTCAGCCCCCTTAAGCGTTACGGACATCTTTTTCGGGGGGGGGGGGCAGACCGCCTTTTTTAGGACAGTCTTACGATGTCAAACCCCCATGCAGCTGGGCGTGCTTTTCAGGGAAACTCGGAGCCAGGAATTTTTTCCCTTTCCCTTGCAGTGCCTCGCCTCGCACCTCAACTGATGCCCATGTTTGTTGTGATAACAAACACGCATGATTCCGAGTATCATGCAGCCTCATCTCCGAGGAATTCCACTGGCAGAGTAAATTCTCTGCGGCTAAGCGCTGGCTGGCTGAAAGGGCTACCCATCCTCCACCTCAACCTTCACCTAGGGCCATCACTGAAGGAATTTCGTCTTCTGAGTGTTATCTGCTTAAAATATAAAAGGAGATTAAGAGAACCTGTCTGGTTAGTCTTGGGAGCTCAAACCGGTTTTTGTTTAATTGAAATTCAGTGGCCTCAGGGAAGAGGCCTGGCTTGCAACTTAGTTTGCAAGAACACAAAGGAACTATATCTCCCCAAGTGAATGGGAGGTGGCTTGAAAAACAGCCTTTGGATTAATTATACTTACCAACCGTTTTTGGGGTCGAATCCACTTGTCTTACCAATCTCTCTGGCAACCAACGCGCCTCATCCTGTTCCTGTGAGAAAACGCATACCGCGCCTCTTCCCCAAATCAAAACGGGGTCTGGGCCTTTCCATGAATTATTTAAAGGATCCCGCCACTTAACCATGGCGTAGGAATTGGAAGTAGCCGGATGCCAATGTCTGTCAGCGGCAGACTGGCCTTTCGCATCCGTTTGGAGAAAAAATAAATAAAACGAATAAAACAAAGGCAAGATGATGTCACTTTGGGGACCGAGGGGGATATAAATTTCCCTTCTTAGTTTTAATAAGCAAATTTTTAAGCGTGTGATGGGCGCGCTCCACTATTCCTTGCCCCATTGGATTATAAGGAATTCCAGTTTTAAGTTTTATATTAAATTCTTTACAAAATGAGATAAAGTTCTTACCAGTGTAGGCTGGTCCATTGTCTGTCTTAATGACCTTAGGTACCCCCATGGTATTAAAGGCTTGTAAACAATGATCAATTACATTTCTAGAGGCTTCTCCCGTATGCAGGGAAGCAAAAATAAGTCCTGAGCACGTATCAATGCAAACATGTATAAATTTTAATTTCCCAAACTCCGCATAGTGAGTTACATCCATTTGCCAAATTTGATTGGGCACGAGGCCACGTGGGTTAACCCCTAAATGGGGCACTGGTGCTAAAGTGAGACAATTAGGGCATTGCTTTACGATCATTCTAGCTTGCTCCTTTGTGATTTTATGACGGAGCCTCAACGTATGACTAGAAAGATGAAATTTATCATGATCACGTTTTGCCAATTCTATGGGTGTGAGTGCCAAGACTTGACCAATTAATGCCTTGTCAATGCACTCATTGCCCTGAGCCAGAGGTCCAGGGAGACCCGAGTGAGATCTAATATGTCCTATATAAAAAGGATTTTTTCTAGCAAGAATGATACCTTGCAATTGTGAAAACAAGGATCCAGCTGGCATATTAAAATTAAACGTGCCACAGGTTTCTAGTTGCGGTATAGAAAATGCAACATAAGCACTGTCAGTAAAGAGATTAAACGTACTATTTACAGTTTGAAAAACACACAGCACTGCTGTAAGCTCCGATAACTGAGCGGATAACCCAGGCGTTTCTACGACCACCTGTTGATTGTTAACACGATATGACCTAAGTAATAATGACCTAAGTAATAAGTTCTAAGAAAGATTCAATTTTCTACATAACTGTTCTTCCAGAGGAACTTCCATTAGTTTCATTCTTGTTGGCACCAATTTATTGTTATCCCAGCTCTAGCTTTTGGAGAGAGGCCTTTAACAGTGAGGAACATAAGTGTATGCAAAAGGTGTATAGCAAATTTCCACCAAGGACTGTGAAGGGTCACTCCAAGTATTAGGACTTTGTCAAACAGTGCCTTCAGGACACTTGGCACCGCCATGTCTGGGTGCATACATTGGTACATGTGTGCATGTATGTGAGTATGTTTGTCTGTGTGTCTGTGTGTCTGTGTGTGTGTGTGATGCCTTTCATCCTTTGTTTAAACTACCACCACCAGTTAGCCTGGGATTGACTACACAGGGCAGGATGGTTAGCTCTCAAGTTTCCTGGGATTATCCCCATCCTCATTCCCATCTGGCAGCACTGGTCACAGGCCTGAGCCACCACACACTGCTTTGTACATGGTGTATTAGTTACTTGTTATTGCAACAAAATATCTGATCAAAATACTTTGAGGAAGAAAGGGTCTCTTTTGGCTTACAGTTCAAGGCCAGGTCTAGCCTGACAAAGCAGTTATGATAACAAAAGCATGAGGCTGATGCTTACACTACACCCTTGGTCAGGAAGCAGAGAGCAATGAGTGTTCCATGCTCATCTGGAGGTCTTTTCGGTCAGTCCTGAATCTCAGCCCATGGAGCAGTGATAACCACCTTCAGGATGGACTTCCCGCTTCACTTAACCTGATCTAGATAATCCCTCACAGATGTTCCCAGAGATTAACATGATACAGACAACCCCTTGTCTTCTAAGTGATTCCAGATCCTACCCAATTAGCATTAAATATTAACAATAACACATACAGATTCTGTGGATCTGAACTTAGGCGCTCACACTTGCAAAGAAAATGCCTTACTGGCCCAGCTCCCTTCCCAGGCCCATCCTAGATCTCAATATTTCAAGTGTTCTGGAAATGGATTCCGACAATCATCACAACATCCTTAGGATGCATCTAAGTTTCAGCATATACCAATAATCCATTGGTGATTATTCTTTTCTGTTATAGATCAGGATTCTATGATAAGTTCACACACCTTTTTCCATGGGTCACAAGTGAGAGGACGCTTGAATTGTTTCCAGACTAGCTTTTATAAATGAAAATGAATTCAGTGTGTTTGTCCAGATTTTTAAGTGACCATCATTTTCCATTTCCTGGGATATGTGAACGTTGGGTAGAATAAGAAGTACATATTTGATTTTCCAGAAAATGCAAAAGTACTTTCCGTGATGCTAAATTGTTACTTTCCCATTGACAGTGTATGAAAACTCAGATTTTTCAAATCCTTGCCAACATTGGAACCTAAAAGTAGTTTAGCCACTCTAGAAGGAGTACAGAAAGTGCATACTAGCTCTTCAGGAGCCTTCTCCCCATGGCTTTTAAATAGAAACTGCTTCACAGAAATTTTGCTGGACAAATTTCTGTGTCTCTGTGCCTTGATGTCTTATCTTTATTGTGTTTCTTAATCTTTCATAATTGTTTTCTTTTCCTAGAGACTGAAACACTACATCTTTCAGGACAGCTTATTGAGAAAGAACATAGCATAGCCTAGTGGTACAAGCCTTTAATACCAGCACTTGGAAGACAGAGGTAAATGTATCTATGTGAGTTCAAGGACAAGGTGGAGTGATATCTGGTTGAATATTTTGTCCCTGGGAGCTCTGGGGATACTGTGTGGCTCATATCGTTATTCCTTCCAGGGTGCTGCAAAACCCTTCAATTACTTGGGTCCTTTCTCTGGCTCCACCATTGGGGACCCTGTGCTCAGTTCAATTGCTGGCTGAGAGTGTCCCCCTCTGTATTTGTCATGCACTAGCAAAGCCTCCCATGTGACAGATATATCCTGCTCAAGTCAGCAAGTAATTGTGGGCATTGATAAGTGTAGCTGGGTTCTGTAACTGTATATGGGATGGATTCCTAGGTGGGGTAGTATTTGAGTGGTCTTTCCCTCAGGGTCTGCTCCTCACTTTCTCTCTGTATCTCCTTCTGTGGGTATATCGTTCCCCCTTCTAAGAAGGACTAGAATATGCATACTTCGTTCGTCCTTCTTCTTGGGCATCATTTGATATGTGAATTGTTTCTTGGGTATTCCGAGCTTCTGGGCTAATACATGCTTATCAGTGAGTGCATAACATGTGTGTTCTTTTATGATTTGGTCACCAAACTCAGGATGACATTCTCCAATTCCAACAACTTGACTAAGAATTTCATGAATCCATTATTTTTAATAGCTGAGCAGTACTCCATAGTTTAAATATACTACATTTTCTGTATCCATTCCTCTGTGGTTGAATGATTTGGGTTCTTTCCAGATCTGACTATTGTAAATAGGGCTGCTATGAACATAATGGAGCATGTGTCCTTATTACATGCTGCCTTATTACATGCTGGGGAATCCTCTGGGTATATGCCCAGGAGTGGTATAATGGGGTCCTCTGTTAGTATCATGCCCAGTTTTCTGAGGAACCACCAGACTGATTTCCAGAGTGGTTGGACCAGTTTTCAGACACCCCCTCCCGCCCCCCGGCAGTGGAGGGGTGTTCCTCTTTCTGCACATCCTTGCTGGCACCTGTTTTCTCCAGAGTTTTTAATCTTAGCCGTTTTGCCTGGTGTGAGGTGAAATCTCAGAGTTGTTTTGATTTGCATTTCCCTGATGACGAAGGATGTTGAACATTTCTTTAGGTGCTTCTCAGCCATTTGATATTCCTCAGGTGAAAACTCTTTGTTTAGCTCTGTACCCCATTTTTTATGGGTTATTTGGCTCTCTGGAATCTAACTTCTTGAGTTCTTTGTATATATTGGATATTAGCCCTCTGACAGATGTAGGATTGGTAAAGATTTTTTCCCAATTTGTTGGTTGCTGTTTTGTCCTATTGACAATGTCCTTTGCCTTACAAAAACTTTGTGATTTTATGAGGTCTCATTTGTCAATTCTTGATCTTAGAGCATAAGCTATTGGTGTTCTGTTCATGAAATTTTCCCCTGTGCCCATGTGCCAAAGGCTATTCTCCAGATTCCTTTCTATTAGTTTCAGTGTGTCTAGTTTTATGTGGAGCTCTTTGATCCACTTGGATGTGAGCTTAGTACAAGGAGATAAGAATGGATCAATTTGCAATATTCTGCATGCTATCTGCCAATTGATCCAGCACCATTTGTTGAAAAAGTTATCTTTTTATCCACTGGATGGATTTAGCTACTTTGTCAAAGATCAAGTGACCATAGGTGTGTGGGTTAATTTCTTCAATTCGATTTCATTGATCTACCTGCCTGTCACTGTACAAATACCATGCAGTTTTTATCACTATTGCTCTGTAGTACTGCTTGAGGTCTGGGATATGGATTCCCCCAGAAGATTTTTACAGTTGAGAATAGTTTTAGCTATGCTGGGTTTTTTGTTATTCATGATGAATGTAAGAATTTATTTTTCTAACTCTAAGAAGACTTGAGTTGGGATTTTGATGAGGATTGCATTGAATCTGTATATCGCTTTTGGCAAGATGGCAATTTCTACTATATTAATCCTGACAATTCAAGAGCATGGTAGATATTTCCATATTCTGAACTCTCTTCCATTCCTTTCTTCAGAGACTTAACATTCTTGTCATGCAGATCTTTTACTTGTTTGGTTAGAGTCACACCAAGATACTTTGTATTATTTGGATTATTGCTTCCCTAATTTCTTTCCCAGCCTGTTTATCCTTTGGGTATAGGAAGACTACTGATTTGTTTGAATTTATTTTATATCTGGCCACATTGTTGAAGTTGTTTTTCAGCTGTAGGAGTTGTCTGATGGAGGTTTATGGGTCACTTCAGTATACTATCTTGTCATCTGCAAATAGTGATAATTTGACTTCTACCTTTCCAATTTGTATCCATTTGAACTCCTTTTATTGTCTAATTGCTGTGGTTAGAACTTCAAGTACTATATTGAATAAATATGGAGAGAGGGGGCAGCCTTGTCTAGTCCCTGATTTTAGTTGGATTGCTTCAAGTTTCTCTCCATTTGTTGGCTACTGGTTTGCTGTATATTGCTTTTACTATGTTTAGCTATGAATTCTTGTTCTTTCCAAGACTTGTAACATGAAAGGATGCTGAATTTTGTCAAATGCTTTTTCAGCATCTAATGAAATGAGCATGTGGTTTTTTTCCTTTGAGTTCATTTATGTAATGGATTACATTGCTGGATTTCCATATATTGAACCAGCCCTGAATCCCTGGGATGAAGCCTACTTGATCATGGTGGATGATCGCTTTGATGTGTTCTTGGATTTGGTTGGCACGAATTTTATTGAGTATTTTTGCATAGATATTTGTAAGGGAATTGGTATGAAGTTCTCTTTCTTTGTTGGATCTTTGTGTGGTTTTGGCATCAGTGTAATTGCGGCTTCATACAAAGAGATGGATAGTGTTCCTTCTGTTTATATTTTAAGAAATAGTTTGAAAAGAATTGGTCATATGTCTTTGTTGAAGGTCTCATAGAATTCTGCACTAAAACCATCTGGTCCTTCCCATTGGGAGACTTTCAATGACCACTTCTATTTATTTAGGGGTTATGGAATTCTTTAGATAGTCTGTCTGATCCAGATTTAACCTTGGTATTTGGTATCAATACCAAATTTAGGAACTTGTACATTTCATAAAGATTTTCTAGTTGTGTTGAGTATAGGCTTTTATAGTAGGATCTGATTATTTTTTTAATTTCCTTGGTTTCTATTGTTATATCTCCATTTTCGATTCTAATTCTGTTAATTTGGATAGTTTCTCTTTGCCCTCTAGTGAGTCTGGATAAGGGTTGATCTATCTTGTTGATTTTCTCCAAGAACCAGATCTTGGTTTTATTGATCCTTTATATAGTTCTTTTTGTTTCTAATTGGTTGATTTCAACCATAAGTTTGATGATTTCCTCCCTTCTACTCCTTTTATGTGTATTAGCTTCTTTCAGTTCTAAAGTTTTCAGGTGCACTGCTAAGGTGCTCGTGTATGCTTTCTCCAGCTTCTGTGTGGAGGCACTCAGAGCTATGAGTTTTCCTCTTAGCCCTAATTCCATTTTGTCCCATAAATTTGAGTATGTGTTGCCTTCATTACAATAAATTCTAAAAAATCTTTTATTTCTTTCCTTATTTCATCCTTTATCAAGGTATCATTGAGTAGAGCATTGCTCAGCTTCCACGTGTATATGGGCATTCTGTTGTTTTTGTTGCTATTGAAGACCACCCTTACTCCATAATGATCTGATAGGAGGCATGGGATTATTTCAATATTTTCATATCTTTTGACCAGTGTTTTGTGACAAATTGTATTGTCGATTTTGGAGAAAATACCATTAAGTGCTGAGAAGAAGGCATAGTCTTTTGATTTAGGATGAAATGTTCTATAGATATCTATTAAATCCATTTGGTCCAAAAGTTCTGATAGTTTCATCATGTCTCTGATTAGTTTGTGTTTCCCTGATCTGTCCATTAAGAAGAGTGGGGTGTTGAAGTCACCCACATTTATTGTGAGGTGCAATGTATGTTTTGAGCTTGAGGAAAGTGTCTTTTACAAATTTGGGTGCCCCTGAATTTGGAGCATAGACCTTCAGAATTGAGAGTTCTTGGTACACTTTTCCTTTGAGAAGTATAGAGTATCTTTCCATGTCTTTTTTGATGACTTTTTGTTGAAAGTCAATTTTATCTGATATTAGAATGGCTACTCTAGCTTGTTTCCTGGGACCATTTCCTTGGAAAATTGTTTCCCAGCCTTTTACTCTGAGGCAGTGTTTCTCTTGGACACTGAGTTGTGTTTCCTGTATGCAGTAAAATGCTAGGTCCTGTTGATGTATACAGTCTATCTCTTTTATTGGGCAATTGAGTGAATCGATGTTAAGAAATATTAAGAAATAGTCAGTGTTGCTTCCTGTTATTTTGATGTAATTTTCATGTCTGTGTGATTATTTTCCTTTGGCTTTGTTGGAAGAAGATTATTTTCTTGCTTTTTCTACGGTGTAGTTTCCTTCCTTGTGTTGGCATTTTCCATCTATTATCCTTTGTAGTACAGGACTGAATTTGTGGAAAAATATTGTGTAAATTTGTTTTTGTTATGGAATACCTCAATTTCTCCATCTATAGTAATTGAGAGATTTGATGGTTATAGCAGCCTGGGTTGCCAATCCTGTTCCCTTAGGGCCTGTATTTGCCCAAGGTCTTCTGGCTTTCATAGTCTCTGGTGAGAAATCTGGTGTAATTCTGATATATCCACCTTCATATGTTACTTGACCTTTTTCCCTTACTGCTTTTAATATTATTTCTTTGGTTAGTAAATTTGGTGTTTTAATTACTATGTGATAGGAGGAATTTCTTTTCTGGTCAAATCTATTTGGAGTTGTATAGGCTACTTGATTTTCGAAAAAGTATCATGAGGTGCTGAGAAGAAGGCATATTCTTTTGATTTAGGAGGGAATGTTCTATAGATATATATTAAATCCATTTGGTCCAAAACTTCTGTCAGTTTCACTGTGTCTCTGTTTAGTTTGTGTTTCCATGAGCTGTCCAGTAAGGGGAGTGGGGTGTTGAAATCATCCACAATTATAATGTGAGGTGTGGTGTATGCTTTGAGGTTTAGGGACGTGCTTTTTACAAATGTGGGGACCCTTGCATATGGAGCATAGATATTCAGAATTGAGAATTATTCTTGGTAGATTTTTTTTTCCTTTGAGGAGTATAAAGTGTACATCTGTGACTTTTTTGATGGCATTTGGTTGAAAGTCGATTTTATCTGATATTAGAATGGCTACTCCAGCTTGTTTCCTGGGACCATTTCCTTGGAAAATTGTTTCCTAGCCTTTTACTCTGAGGTAGTGTTTGTCTTTGACACTGATATGTGTTTCCAGTACGCAGCAAAATGCTGAGTCCTGTTGATGTATCCAGTCTATGTCTTTTTATTGGGCAATTGAGTGCATTGATGTTAAGAGATATTAAGAAATAGTGATTGTTGCTTCCTGTTATTTTTGATGTAATTTTTATGTCTGTGAAATTATTTTCTTTCGGGTTTATTGAAAGAAGATTATTTTCTTGCTTTTTCTAGGGTTTAATTCCTCCCTCATGTTGGTGTTTTCTATTATTCTTTGTAGGGCTGGATTTGTGGAATGATATTGTATAAATTTGGTTTTATTATGGAATATCTTGGTTTCTCCAGCTAGGGTTATTGAGTATTTTGCTGCGCCTAGTAGTCTAAGCTCACATTTGTGTTCTCTTAGGGTCTGTATGAGATCTCCCCAGGGTTGTCTAGCTTTATGGTCTCTTGGTAGAAGTCTGGTGTAATTCTGATAGGTCTGCCTTTATATGTTACTTGACCATTTTTCTCTTAGTGCTTTTATTATTCTTTTTGCTTATTGCATTTGGTGTTTTGATTATTATGTGACAGGGGTCTTTCTGTTCTATTCCAGTCTTTTTGGAGATCTGTAGGTTTCTTTTGTGATCATTGGCATCTCTTTCTCACTGATAAATGGATATTAGCCCAGAAGCCTAGAATAGCCAAGATACAATTTGCAAACCAAATGAAGTTCACGAAGAAGGAACAACAATGTATGGATACTCTGGTCCTTCTTAGAAGGGGGTACAAAATTCCCACAGGAGGAGATTCAGTGACAAAATGTGGAGCAGAGCCTGAAGGAAAGGCATACAGAGGCTGCACCCCCTAGGGATCCATCTCATATACAATTACAAAATGCAGATACTATAGTAGATGCCAACAAGGGCTTGCCAATAGGAGCCTGATATAGCTGTCACCTGGAAGGCTCTGCTAGTGCATGACAAATACTGAGGGTGACACTCTCAACCAACCATTGAACTGAGCTCAGGATCCTCACTGGAAGAGCTAGAGAAAGGACCCAAGCTGCTGAAGATGTTTGCAGTCCCATAGGAGGAACAACAATATGAACCACCCAGTACCCCCAGAGCTCCCAGGGACTAAACTATGAACCAAAGAGTACACATGGAGGGACCCATGGCTCCAGATGCACATGCTGCAGAGGATGGACTTGTTGGACATCAAAGGGAGGAGGGATTCTTGGACCTGAGAAGGCTAAATGCTTCAATATAGAGGAATGCTAGGACAGGGATTCAGGAGTGGGTAGATTGATGAGCAGGGAAGCAGGAATGTGGTAGGGGATTTTCAGGTAGGAGGAACCAGGAAAGTGGACAACATTTGAAATTAAGTAAAGAATTTATCTAAAAAAATTCTTGCAAACCAAATGTAAACACAGCAAAACCATCATCCACCATGATCAAGTAGGCTTCATCCCAGGATTGCAACATACAGAAGTTCATCAATGTAATCCACTATGCAAACAAACTTGAAGAAAACAAAATCACATGATCATCTCATTAGATGCTGAAAAAAGCATTTGACAAAATTCAATGCTTTAAAACACTTGAAAAGATCATAACCCAAAAACCATACCTAAACATAGTAAAAGCAATATACAGCAAACCAGTAGCCTACATCAAACTAAATGGAGAGAAACTTGAAACAATCCACTAAAATCAGGGACTACAGAAGGTTACACACTCTCTCCTTACCTTTGCAATATAGTACTCAAGTTCTAGCCTGGGCAATTAAAGAACAATTAGAGATCAAAGAGATAAAAACTTGGAAGGAGGAAATCAAGATATCACTATTTGAAGACAATATGATAGTGTATATGAGCAACCTCAAAAATCCCATCAGAGAGCTCCTAGAGCTCATAAACAGCTTCAGCAAAGTGTCTGGGTATAAAATTAATTCACAAAAATCAGTAGCCTTCCTCTACACAAGGGATAAAAGAGGCTGAGAAAGAAATTAGGGAAACAATATCCTTCACAATAGTCACAAATAATATAAAATATTTTAGTGTGGTTCTAACTAAGCAAGTAAAAGATCTGTATGAGAAGAACTTCAAATCCCCAAAGAAAGAAATCAAAGATCTCAGAAGATGGAAAGATCTCCCATGATCATGAATCAGCAGGATTAATATAGTAAAAATGGCCATCTTGCCAAAAGCAATCTATAGATCAATGCAATCCCCATCAAAATTCAAACACAATTATTCATATACTTAGAAAGAGCAATTCTCAAATTCATTTGGAATAACAAAAAACATAGGATAGCAAAAACTATCATTAACAATAATAGGACTTCTGGGGAAATCACCATCCTCGACCTCAAGCTGTACTCCAGAGCAAAAGTGGAAAAAAACTGTATGGTATTAGTACAGCGACATGAAAGTAGATCAATGGAATAGAATTGAAGACTTAGAAATGAACCCACACACCCAGGGTCACTTGATCTTTGGCAAAGGAGCTAAAAACCATCTAGTGGAGAAAAGACAGCATTTTCAACAAATGGTGCTGGTTCAGCTGGAGGTCTGCATGTAGAAGAATGCAAATTGATTCATTCTTATCTCCTTGTACAAAGTTCAAGTCCAAGTAGATCACCATATAAAACCAGATATTCTGAATCTTATAGAAGAGAAATTTGGAAAGAACCTTGAATAACTGGGCACAGGGGAAATTTTCCTGAAAAGAACTCCAATGACTTGTGCTTTAAGAGAAATGACCAACAAATGGGACCTTATAAAACTCAAAGTTTCTGTAAAGCAAAGGATACTGTCAATAGGACAAAACAGCAATCTATATATTGAGAAAACAATGTTGGCCAACCCTACATTTTATAGAGGGCAAATATCCAAAATATACAAAGAACTCAAGAAGGTAGACTCCAGAGAATCAAATAACCCTATTAAAAAATGTAGTGCCAAGCTAAAAAGAGAACTCTCAACCAAGGAATCTCAAACGAATGAGAGGCACTTAAAGAAATGTTCAACATCTATAGCCATCAGGGAAATGCAAGTCAAACTAACCCTGAGATTCCACCTTATGCCAATCAGAATGGCTAAGTTCAAAAACTCAGATGCCTTTCCCCTGATTGATGCCTGACAAGGCAATACTCTGTTACATATGCAGCTAGAGCCATGTGTACTCCTTGGTTCATGACTTAGCCCCTGGGAGCTCTGGCGGGGCAGGGGGGTGTCTAGTTGTTTGATATTGCTGTTCTTCCTTTGAGGTTACAAATCCTTTCAACTTTTTCAGTCCTTTCTCTAACTCCTCTATTGAGACCCTGTACTTAATCCAATGGTGGGCTGAGAGCATCCACCTCTGTATTTATAAGGCTCTGAAAGGGCTTCTCAAGAGACAGCCATATCAGGCTCCTTTCAGCATTTCTTGGCATCTATAATAATGTCGGGGTTTGGTGACTGTGTATAGGATGAATTCCCTGGTAGGACAGTCTGTGCAAGATACTTCCAGCTGTCTCTGCTCTACACTTTCTCTAGATTTGCCCCTGTGAGTATTTTGTTCCCCTTATCAGAAGGACTGAAGCACTCACACTTTTGTCTTCCTTCTTCTTGAGCTTCATGTGGTCTGTGATGCCTCCGTGTAGAGAAATTTGGGGCAGGGAGATGGAAATGGGGTGAGTGGAGGAACACCCCATAAAAGCAGAAGGAGGGAAGATGCTATGGGGGTTTCTGGGAGGGGAAACTGGGAAAGGGGATAACATTTGAACTGTAAATAAAGGAAATATCCAATAAATTAAAAACATTAAAAAATTAATGGGATGAGGAGGATATAAAGATAGCTATCTTCAAAAAAAACCTCAGGTGACAGCAGATGTTGGCAAGGATGTGGAGAAAGGGGGACATTCCTGCACTGTGGATGGGATTGCAAGCTTATACAACTACTCTGTAAATCACTCTGGTGGTTCCTGAGAAAATTGGAAATAGTTCTGAGGACCCAACTATACCACTCCTGGGCAAATACCCAAAAGATGCTCCAACATATAATAAGAACACATGATCCAATATATTTATAGCATCCTTATTTATAATAGCCAGAAGCTGGAAACAACCCAGATGTCCCTCAACAGAAGAATGGATACAGAAAATGTGGTACATGTACACAATGGAGTACTACACAGAGATTAAAACAATCACTTAGGCAAATCTTAGGCAAATAGGTGGAAATGGAAAATATCATCTTGAGTGAGAAAACCCAGAAACAAAAGAATACACATGGTATGTACTCACTAATAAGTGGATATTAGGCCAAAAGCTCACAATGCCCATGTTACAAGCCACAGACCACATGAAGCATAGAAGGAAAGAAGACAAGGGTGTAGATGCTTCAGTCCTGCATTTAGTGGGAAACAGAACTATTGTGGGAGGTAGAAGGAAAGGGGGACCTAAGACGGAGAGATGAGGGGAGTAAATAAGGAGGGCAGTATTAGGAACAGGAGGAGATGTCAGAGATGTACAGAAGATCAGGAGATCAAACAAAACATGTAGTAGGGGGCATAAGGAACTGGGGATAGTCACTGGAGACCCAGACACCAGGGAAAGGTGAAGCTCCCGGGACCCAATGGGGTGACGTTAGCTGAAATGCACAGAGACAGGGAAGATAGAACCTGTTTAGACCATCTCCAATAGATAGGCATGGCCCCTGGTCTAGGGATGGGACCATCCAATCATCACAAAGTTTTTAAAACAGAAATATTTCTGTCCAAAGGAAGAACAGGAACAAAAAAAAAATGGAAAAAAGACTGAAGGACCAACCAGGGATTGCCGAACCAGGGGATCCATCATGTCTGCAGACACCAAACTCAACAATGTTGCTGTGGTCAAGAGGTGCTTGCTGACAGTAACTTAGTGTGTTAGTTCCTTGGGAAGTCTGGCCATCAACTGACCAATGCAGATGAGGATGCTTAGAGCCAACCATCAGACTGAGCTCAGGGAACCTGGTGGGGCAGCTGGCAGAAGGACTGGAGGATCAGAGGGGGATTGCAACCCCATTGGAAGAACAAAATAGGCTGGCCTGATTACCCAGTCTCGACCATAAACCGATGAGTATACTTGGAGAGATTCATGGTCCCAGATACATATGTAGCAGAGGATGAGCTTGCCTGTCAGCAACATTAGGGGAGGCATTTGATCCAAGGGATATTTGATGCTCCATTGTAGGGGAATGCTGGAGTGGTGGGGTGGGAGAGTGTGGGTTGGTGGGGGAGCATTCACAAAACAGATGGGGAAGAGCAGGTGAGGGATGGGATGTTGGTGGAGGGTAACTAAGAAGTGGGATATCATTTGAGATGTAAACGAATGTAAAAAGGTAAAATGTACTGCTCAGGAACTTTCCCCCTGTACCCACATCCTCAAGGGTCTTTCCAAGTTTCTTTTCTATTAGTATTCTATTAGTTTCAGGGTGTCTGGGTTTATGTGGAGGTCCTTGATCCACTTGGAGTTGAGTTTAGTACAAAGAGATAAGGATGGATCAATTCAAATTCTTCTCCATCCTGACCTCCAATTGAATCAGCACCATTTGTTGAAAAGGCTTTTTCCACTGGATGTTTTCAGCTCCTTTGTCGAAGATCAAGTGACCATAGATGTGTGGGTTCATTTCTGGGAGTTCAATCCTATTCCATTGATCCACCTGCCTGTCACTGTACCAATAGCATGCAGTTTTTAACACTATTGCTCTGTAGTATTGCTTGAGGTCCGGGATACTGATTCCCACGGAAGTTCTTTTACTGTTGAGAATAGTTTTAGGTATCCTGGGTTTTTTGTTATTCCAGATGAATTTGAGAATTGCTCTTTCTAACTCTATGAAGAAGTGAGTTAGGATTTTGATGGGGATTGCATTGAATCTGTATATTGCTTTTGGCAAGATGGCCATTTTAACTATATTAATCGTGGCAGTCTATGAGCATGAAGGATTTTTCCATTTTCTGAGGTCTTCTTCAATTTACTTCTTCAGAGACCTGAAGATTTTGTCATACAGATCTTTCACTTGTTTGGTTAGAGTCATACCAAAATACTTTATATTGTTTGTGGCTATTGTGAAGGGTGTCATTTCCCTAATTTCTTTCTCAGCCTGCTTATCTTTTGAGTATAGGAAGGCTACTGATTTGCTTGAGTTGATTTTATAACCAGAAACTTTGCTGAAGCTGTTTATCAGCTGTAGGAGTTCTCTGGTGGAGTTTTTTTTTTTTTTGATCACTTAAGTATACTATTGTATCATCTGCAAATAGTGATAGTTTGACTTCTTCCTTTCCAATTTGTATCCCCTTGACCTCCTTACATTGTCTAATAGCTCTAGCTCGTACCTCAAGTATTATAACTTTTGTTCTAAGATCAAGAATTGACAAATTTCACCTCATAAAATTACAAAGTTTCTGTAAGGCAAAGGACACCTTCAAAAGGACAAATGGGTAACCAACTAATTGAGAAAAGATCTTCACCAACCCTATATCTGACAGAGGGCTGATATCCAATATATACAAAGAAATCATGAAGTAAGAGCCCAGAAAACAAAATAACCCTATTAGGAAACGGGGTACAGAGCTAAACAAAGAATTTTCACCAGAAGAATTTTGAATGACTGAGAATCACCTTAAAAAAATGTTCAACACAATTAGTCATTAGGGAAATGCAAATCAAACAAGCCTGAGATTTCACCACATACCAGTCCGGATGGCTAAGATTAAAAACTCAGGAGACAGCAGGTGTTGGTGAGGATGTGGAGAAAGAGGAACACTCCTCCACTGCTGGTGAGATTGCAAGCTAGTACAACCACTCTGGAATCAGTCTGGCAGTTCCTCAGAAAACTGGGCACAACACTTTTGGAAGACCATGCTATACAACTCCTGGGCATATACCCAGAGGATTCCCCACCATGTAATAAGGATACATGCTCCACTATGTTCATAGCAGCCCTATTTATAATAGCCAGAAGCTGGAAAGAACCCAGATGTCCCTCAATGGAGGAATGGATACAAAAAATGTGGTATATATACACAATGGAGTACTATTTGGCCATTAGAAACAATGAATTCATGAAATTCTTAGACAAATGGATGGACCTGGAGAACATCATCCTAAGTGAGGTAACCCACTCTCAAAAGAACACTCATGGTATGCACTCACTGATAAGCAGATATTAGCGTAGAAGCTTGGAATACCCAAGACACATTCCACATATCAAATGATGTCCAAGAAGAAGGAAGGAGTGGCCCCTGGTTCTGGAAAGGCTCAGTGCAGCAGTGTACGGGAATGCCAGAACAGAAAAGTGGGAAGGGGAGGATGGGGAAATAGGGGGAGGGAAGAGGGTTTGTGGGACTTGCGGGGATGGGGGATCAATGAAAGGGGAAATCATTTGAAATATAAATAAAGAATATATCAAATAAAAATGTAAAAGGTAAAAAAGTAAAATGTAAAAATTAATTTAAAAAAGAAAAAAGACATACATAAATGTATATATATATGGGTGTATATACATTGAGAGGTCCCCTAAAAAGTAAAACCCTTAAAAAAATGTTCACGTTTTCCATGAAAGCATATTGGTTTAATCATTGATACCTCTATAAGCTTAGAGCTGAGGAAGTTCCTGGAATTTCCCGAAGGCCTCACCAAATATAGTAAAACTAACATATTACCCAATCAAAAATCTACATATGTAACTTCCTCCCACCAATGAAGTTTTAGATTACCTAGCCCTAGCTAAAATTCCCCTAGTTTTCTATGAAAAACTTGTATCCCTTTTTCTGTCATCACCATTTTGAGATATAGTTGATCCCTGCATGATAGTAATTTCTGCAGAATAAGAGCTCTTTGCCTTTGCATATTATTTGAGTCTGGAGTCTTCCTTCAGCAATTCTTGGACCCCAACAACATGTGTCTATATGTATATAACAATAATTAGTGTTAAAAGTAGCAATTAATATAAACAGTACAATAAGATAGATATGGAAATGTTTGGAGGGAGTAAATGGAAAAGAAATTATATTATATAATAATTCCAGAAAGAAAAGAAAAACATAAAATGATTATAAAGATCTACAAATAACACTACATGCCTATTTGAAATTAAAGATATTTCAACTTAAAATTAAATGACAGACAAACATATATTCACACAAAGATGGTATTTGTTTTCCAAGTCTCTTTAATAATTATTTTCAATATGCAGTCAGGAGAATAATGCAGACAAGAAGCAATGGAGGACTTCATCATGAAACTGTCCCAGTCACATACCAATATGATTAGTCAATGGTTAAGAGGGAGGAGTCCTCCTCACTTGCTATACTATAGGTAATTCAATTTACATTATGCTATGTTAAATAAGATAAATGTAAGAAGAAAAATCATATGATCACATTTACAGGGGGAATGTATTTTAAAGAGTCAACATATACTTAGCAACAATATGATAATGGTTGACAAGTCTTTTGGCAAGTAAGGGGTATAGAAAAAAAGCATGGATCAAAAATATTAACTAACATTAATGTAAAATGAAGTGAAATCATTGTACTTTCCTGGCTATAGCTACAATGAGAAATAATGAACAAGGCAAATTATTTAATCTGTGGCCTCATAGTTCCAGAGGGTTGGAGTCCATAATCATCATGGGAGGGAGTATGACAATGTGCAAATATGGCACTGGATCAGTAGGTGACATCTTTCATCTGAACCACAAGTCTGAAGCAGCGAGGCACAGAGAGACAGACAAACAGAGACAAAGAGGCAGAAAGAGCGCTAACCGAAAATAACACAGATTTTTAAAACTTCAAAAGCCCATCCTACTGACATACATCCTAAAACAAGGCTTCACCTCATGATCTTTCTCAAACATTCTACCAACATTAGAACTATCATTCAAGTACATGAGTATTTGGACAATTCTCATGTAGACCAGCACAATTCACTCACTGACCTCCATAGATTTGAAGCCATATCATAATGGAAAAATACATTTAGCCCAACTTCAAAAATACCCATAGTCTATCACAGTCTCAACATGGTTTAAAAGTCTAATCTCTTGAGATACAAAGCAATCTCTCAAATGTAACCCCATGTCAATTCAAAAAGCCGAGTTCATGCTTCCAACATCCAAAGTCACAGATCATATATTATCATTCCTAAAGAGTGGAATGGGTGGGGCCTGTGTCCTGCCTGGAGAGCAGCAGAGGAAGAGAATCCCCACAGCCATATTCGCTGCCTGCCGGGGCAGAAGAGTGTCACTAGGCATTGTAGCACCCAAGCTTTAGATCTCTGGAGGTGAAAACCACCAGGGGTCTGCCTGCACTCAGAAACTGAGCACATAGGCAGTTCCGTCTGCCAGACCTCCGGGCGTGTGTCCTGCCTGGAGAGCAGCAGATGAGAGAATCCCCACGGCCATATTTGCTGCCTGCTGGGGCAGAAGAGTTTCAGTAGGTATTGTATCACCCTGAGCTTTAGATCTCTGGGGGTGCAAACCACCAGGAGTCTACCTGCAACCAAGAACTGAGCACATAGGTGGTTCATCTGCAAGTCTGCCAGTCTGCCTGGCGTGGGGCCTGTGTCCTGCCTGGAGAGCAGAAGAAGAGAATCCCCACAGCCATATTTGCTGCCTGCCTGGGCAGAAAAGCATCACTAGGTACTGTATCACCCCGAGCTTAAGATCTCTGGGGGTACAAACCGCCAGAGGTCTGCCTGTGCCCAGGACCTGAGCAAACAGGTGGTTCATCACCCAGCTGGTAGGTCATGGGACCTGTGTCCTGCGCGGAGAGCAGCAGAGGGAACAATGCCCCGTGGCCATCTTCGTGGCCTGCCAGGGCAGAAAAACATCACTTGGTACTGTTTTATCCTGAGTTTAAGATCTCTAGGGGTACAAATCTCCAGGGGTCTGCCTGCACCCAGGACCTGAGAACATAGGCGGTTTATCATGGGGCCTGTGTCCTACATGAGAATCAACAGAGGGGGTGAATCCCCCCCAAACCATCTTTGCTCCATAACAGAGCAGTCTGAGAGCAACTGGTTCACCTTGACAACCCAAGTATAACCTTTCTTGAGGCAAGACTGAGCAGGGCTCCAAAGGCACAAAAGAGGAAGGCAGCATATCAGTAATCTGTGACATCCAGTGTCACATAAATAGCCTTAAAGTACCACAGTAGGTTGAAGCACCAGCCAGTGACAATAAGACCATCTATTACCAGTGAGAACTAGATGGCTAAAGGCAAGCGTAGGAATGTTACTAACAGAAAACAAGGCATTATGGCAGCATCTGAACCCAATTCTCTAACAACAGCAAGTCCTGGATACCCCAACACACCAGAAAAATAAGAGTTGGATTTAAAAGCACTGGTAAGGATGCTGTTAGAGGAACACATGAAGGACATAAATAAATCTCTTAAAGAAATTCAGGAGAAAAATGACCAAAAGCTAGAAGCTAGAAATTCAGGACAATATGGGTCAGAAGTTTGTAGCCAATGAGGAAATGCAAAAATCACTTAAAAAAATACAGGAGAACTTTGATCCACAGACAGAAGTCACGAAAGAGGAAAAACAAAAATCTCTCGGACAATTAGAGGAAAACACAAACAAGTAAATGACTGAAATGAGCAAAAAAATTCCAGGATCTAAAAACATAAGTAGAAACAACTAAGAAAGCACAAAGGACAACTTTGGAGATATAAAACCTTGGGAAGAGATCAGGGACCATAGATGCAAATATCAACAACAGAATATAAGATATAGAAGAAAGAATCTCAGATGCCAAAGATACCATAGAAACCATGGACTCAACAGTCAAAGAAAATGCAAAATGCAAAAAGCTTATAACTCAAAATATCCAGGAAATCCAGGACACAATGAGAAAGCCGAATGTAAGGATTATAGACATTGATGAGAGTGAAGATTTACAACTGAAAGGGCCAGTAAATATCTTCAACAAAATTATGAAAGAAAACTTCCCTAACCTAAAGAGAGATACCCATGAATATAAAAGAAGCCTACAGAACTTCAAACAGACTGAACCAGAACAGAACTATCTCTCATCACATAATAATCACAACCCCAAATGTACTCAACAAAGAGAGAATACTAAAGGCAGTAAGAGAAAAAGGGCAAGTAATATATAAAGGAAGACCTACCAGAATCACACCAGACTTCTCACCAGAGACCATGAAAGCTAGAAGATCCTGGGCAGAGCTCATGCAAACTCTAAGAGAACACAAATGCCAGCCAAGACTACTATATCCAGTGAAACTCACAATCACTATAGATGGAGAAACCAAGATATTCCCTGACAAAACCAAATTTAAAAATTATCTTTCCACAAACCCAGCCCTACCAAGGATAATAGGGGGAAAACACCATTACAACGAGGGAAACTATACCCTTGAAAAAGCAGGATATTAAACTTCTTTCTTCAAACCCAAAAGAAAATAACCACACAGTATAAAATTAACATCAAAAATGATAGGAAACAATAACCACTACTCCTTAATATCTCTTAACAGCAATGGAATCAATTCGAAAGACATTATTATGCCCTCTTATTAGATGAGAAATGAAGTTTCAAAATATGTGCCAGCAAGCTAGACTCTATACCATTTCTTTGTGATTATAGACAACAATTACACAGAAAAATATGTGTTCACTTAAAATAATAATAATTAATTTAATGTCATAAATTTGGAAATGATTAAAATAGACTGCATTTACATATGAAAAAAGACATAGACTAATAGAGTGGTTATGTAAAGAGGACCCTACATTTTGCTGCATACAGGAAACACACCTCAGTGTCAAAGACAAAAATTACCTTAGAGTAAAAGGCTGGAAGATAATTCTACAAGCAAATGGTCTCAGGAAACAAGCCAGAGTAGCCATTCTAATATCAGATAAAATTGACTTTCAACCTAATGTCATCAAAAGAGACATAGAAGGTCACTTCTTGATGGTCAAAGGAAAAGCCAACAAGAAGAATCCTCAATCCTGAACATGTATGCTCCAAACCCAAGGGCGCCCTCAATCATAAAAGAAACTTTACTAAGGCTCAAAGCACACATTTCACCTAACACAATAATTGTGGGTGACTTCAACACTCCACTCTCATCAATGGACCGATCAGGAAAACATAAACTAAACAGGGAGACAGTGAAACTAATTGATGCTTTGGATTAATTGAATTTAACATATATATATATATATATATATATATATATATATATATATATATATATATATATATATATATAACTTTTCATCCCAAAGCAAATGAATATACCTTTTTCTCAGCACCTCATGGTACCTTCTCCAAAATCGATCATATAGTTGGTCACAAGACAGACCTCAACAAATATAAGAAGATTGAAATAATCCCATGCCTCCTATCAGATCACTGTGGAGTAAAACTGGTATTTAATAACAATAAAAACAACAGAAAGCCCACATACACAGGGAAATGAAACAATACTCAATGATACCTTGGTCAAGGAAGAAATAAAGAAAGAAATCAAAGATCTTTTAGATTTTAATGAAAATGAAGGCACAACATACAAAAATCTATGGGACACAATGAAAGCAGTGCTAAGAGGAACACTCATAGCTTTGAGTGCCTCCAAAAAAAAAAAAAAACATTCAAGAGAGCATACACTAGAAGATTATTGGAACAACTGAGAGCCCTGGAACAAAATGAAGCTAATTCATCCAGGAGGAGGAGAAGACAGGAAATCATCAAACTCAGGGCTGAAGTCAATCAAGTAGAAACCAAGAGAACCATACAAAGAATCAACAAAACCAGAAGCTGGTTCTTTGAAAAAATCAACAAGATAAACCCTTAGCCAGACTAACCAAAGGGCACAGAGAAAGTATCCAAATTAACAAAATTAGAAATGAAAAGGGAGCTATTACAACAGAAATTGAGAAAATTCAAAAAATCATCAGATCCTACTACAAAAGCCTGTACTCAACAAAACTGGAGTATCTGGAGGAAATGAACAATTTCTTAGACAAATACCAAATATGAAAATTAACCAGGATCAAATAAAGCATCTAAACAGACCCATAACCCCTAAATAAATAGAAGGGGTCATAGATAGCCTTCCGACCAAGAAAAGCAGAGGACCAGATGGTTTCAATGCAGAATTCTATCAAACCTTCAAAGAAGACTTAACACCAATACTCTTCAAACAATTCCACCGAATAGAAACAGAAGGAACACTACCCAACTCCTTCTACGAAGCCACAATTACACTGATACCAAAACCACACAAAGACCCAACTAAGAAAGAGAATTTCACGCCAATTTCCCTTATGAATATTGATGCAAAAATACTCAATAAAATTCTTGCCCACCGATTCCAAGAACACATCAAAACGATCATCCACCATGATCAAGTAGGCTTCATCCCAGGGATGCAGGGATGGTTCAATATAAGGAAATCCATAACTTCTATCCAGTACAAACAAACTCAAGGAAAAAAAACACACATGATCATTTCATTAGATGCTGAAAAAGCATTTGACAAAATTCAGCATCTTTTCATGCTAAAAGTCTTGGAAAGGACAGGAATTCAAGGCCCATATCTAAACATAGTAAAAGCAATATACAGCAAACCGGTAGCCATCATCAAACTAAATGCAGAGAAACTTGAAGCAATACCACTAACATCAGGGACTAGACAAGATAGGAACTAAAAAAGATATTGAACATATCTTTTCAATACAGTTCTTGACATCCTCCCTAGAGCAATTAGACAACATAAGGAGGTCAAATTGATACAAATTGGAAAGGAAGAAGTCAAACTATCACTATTTGCAGATGATATGATAGTATACTTTAGTGACCCAAAAAACTCTACTAGAGAACTCCTACAGCTGATAAACAACTTCAGCAAAGTGGCTGGCTACAAAATCAATGCAAGCAAATCAGTACCCTTTATATACTCAAAGGATAAGCAGACTGAGAAAGAAATTAGGGAAATGACACCCTTCACAATAGCCACGAACAACATAAAGTATCTTGGGGTAACTCTAACCAAACAAGTGAAAAACCTATATGACAAGAACTTCAGAACTCTGAAGAAGGAAATCAAAGAAGATCTCAGAAAATGGAAAAATCTTCCATGCTCATGGATTGGCAGGATTAATATAGTTAAAATGGACATCTTGCCAAAGGCAATCTGCAGATTCAATGCAATCTCCATTAAAATCCCAACCCAGTTCTTCATAGAGCTAGAAAGAGCAATTCTCAAATTCATCTGAAATGACAAAACACCCAGGATAGCTAAAACTATTCTCAACAGTAAAAGAACTTCAGGGGGATTCAGTATCCCAGACCTCAAACTTTAGTACAGAGCAATAGTGATAAAAACTGCATGGCATTGGTACAATGTCAGGCAAGCGGATCAATGGAATAGGATTGAAGACCCAGAAATGAACCCACATACCTATATGGTCACTTGATCTTCGACAAAGGAGCTGAAAGCATCCAGTGGAAAAAAGATAGTCTTTTCAACAAATGGTGCTGGTTCAATTGGATGTCAGCATGCAGAAGAATGTGAATCATCCATTCTTACCTCTTTGTACTAAGCTCAACTCCAAATGTATCAAGGACCTCCACATAAAACCTGACACACTGAAACTAATAGTAAGGAAACTGGGGAAGACCCTTGAGGACATGGGCACAGGGGAAAAGTTCCTGAATAGAACACCAATAGCTTATGCTCTAAGATCAAGGATTGACAAATGGGACCTCATAAAACTACAAAGTTTCTGTAAGGCAAAGGACACTGTCAGAAGGACAAAACATCAACCAACAGATTGGGAAAGGATCTTCACCAACCCTAAATCTGACAGAGGGCTAATATCTAATATATACAAAGAATTCAAGAAGGTAGAACCCAGAAAACCAAATAACTCCATTAAAAAGTGGGGTATCGAGCTAAACAAAGAATTTTCACATGAAGAACTTCGGAGGGCTGAGAAACACTTTAAGAAATGTTCAACATCATTAATCATTAGGGAAATGCAAATCAAAACAACCCTGAGATTTCACCTCACACCAGTCAGAATGGCTAAGGTCAAAAACTCAGGAGACAGCAGGTGCTGATGAGGATGTAGAGAAAGAGGAACACTCCTCCACTGCTGATGTGATTGTAAGATGGTGTAATCACTGTGGAAATCAGTCTGTAAGTTCCTCAGAAAACTGGGTGTGACACTTCCGGAGAACCCTACTATACCACTCCTGGGCATATACCCAGAAGATTCCCTGACATGCGATAAGGACACATGCTCCACTATGTTCATAGCAGCCCTATTTGTAGTAGCCAGAAGCTGGAAAGAACCTAGGTGTCCCTCAGTGGAGGAATGGATACAAAAAAATGTGGTATATTTACACAATGGAATACTATTCAGCCATTAGAAACAATGAATTCATGAAATTCTTAGACAAATGGATGGAGCTGGAGAACATCATACTGAGTGAGGTAACCCAGTCTCAAAATATCAATCATGGTATGCACTACACTGATAAGTGTATATTAGCTTAGAAACTTGGAATTCCCAAGACATAATTCACATATTAAATGATGTCCAAGAAGAATGGAGGAGTGGCCCTGGTTCTGGAAAGACTCAGTGCAACAGTATAGGGGAATACCAGAACAGGGAAGTGGGAAGAAGTTTATGGAGGAACAGGGGATGGGAAGAGGACTTATGGGACTTGTGGGGAGTGGGGACCCAGAAAGGGGGAAATTATTTGAAATGTAAATAAAGAATACATCGAATAAAATAAAATAGTTGAATGGGGGAATAGTGAAGAAATACTAGAGAAAAGTAAAATCAAACTCCAGCAGGGCAAACTCCAAATCCTGCCTTGGTGTCCGTGTCATGTCTTAGTGTCAAAAGACTCAGATTACTCTGCACTTTCAGCTTCACGACTGTAACAAACTTCTCTCTCTTGAACTGGATTCACTCTCTCTGTGCAGCTCTCCTTGACATGCACCCCATTATTTTAGTATCTAAAGCACTAGCGCCTCCAGAGAGATAAAGGTTTCAGTTTCAGTTTCTTGCAATGGCCTCTCCAGTCCCATGCAGGGACTCCCCAGCCATAGGCCTGGCTTCCACAACCTTCCTTAACTTTGGAGGAAGAGTCTACAACTTAATTACTCCTACATCCTTCATGACATGAAGGCCAGAAGCACTTGGATGATGCTCCCAAATTCTGCTACCTGCTTAGTATAGGATCTGACTTCTCCTCGTATTACATTTCCATAAAATTTGATTTGTTCCTTTCATTTGTTGTTTTAGGTGAGTCTGAGGCATTTTCTTTCTGTGAGTTGGAAGCTGAGCTGGGTATGATCTTTCTATGGAACAGCACTGCCTTTATTTCAATTCCCATCAGAAAATTCATTGAACTTCTCATCTCTTTGAGACACATAGCTCTAACATTAAATTCCCTGGTCTTCTTTTGCTCCTCAAATTGTACATTTTGGGATTCTTTTTAGCTTGCGTTTTCTTTTTTTATGGTTGCCTAATCCTCTATGCAAAAAATTACTCCAAAATTGTTCAATTTAGCTTCAGGCAGATTTTTAGGAAAAGGGTAAGCAGTGGTCACTATCTTAATAATATCTTAATATCTTAATAATGCTGTCTAGCAAGATGCCAACATTGTTCCCTTCTGACACCTCTTGAGTTGGTCTGTATCATCCATACTGTTTACAGCATTGCAGTTTTCCAAGACTGTACTTAAGGCCCACTTATAGCAAGGAACTATTTTACCATTTGAATGTCCACAATTCTCTCACAATTTTTCAAAAGACAGCATAGTCAGGTCTATCACACCAATATCTCAGTCACTTTTTGAAACTTATATCTTGGTTACATTTCTATTTACCCTAACCAAGAAAACTTCTACAAAAAATAATTGGGGGCTTATGGTTCCATAGGGTTAAGACTATGACTTTCATAGCAGAGATCATGGCAGTATGCCAGCAACTAAACAGGCATGTCAATGTAGCCATGGCAGATTGTATACATATGATCCACAAACATATGACAGATACACACTAACACACATACACACACAAACACAGAGTAAAGGATAGAGGAAATGTATGCGTTTGAAGACCCAAAGTGCATCCATAGTTTCTGAAGATCAGCCTCAGTTGTTTTCGGGTTCTCAGGAATGGAATAATTGAATTGGTTCAAAATCAATCTGAAGTAAAAATGCAGGTCCGAGTTGACAGGTAACTCATTACTGTTCTGAACCTGCACTTGGAGACAGCTTGCAGTCTCCCTCTCTCTCCCTTTCCCTCTCCCTCTCTCTCTCCCTCTCCCTGACTCTCTCTCTCCTCTAGGTTTTTTCCCTCTGAGTTCACTTCAGTATTTCATTAGTTACACATGTCCTTGTTATACAATAATACTTGAAGAAAAGTCTTTTCATTATTTTCCTTTAATCCATTATTTTTTCCTGAAAAACCCATGTTACTATGTCACAAGAAAGCACAATACACACAAAGTCACAGTTCAGTGTCTGCAAAAGTTTATACATGAACTTTTAACTTTCAGAAAAAAAGCTCCAAATTACAGGTTATCTGGGCATAAACATGGCTACAGCATTCACATAAACAGAAAGGTGAAAAACAAGTGAAAGTAATATTAATATTTCTAAATTGTCTTAAATTTGCAAAATCTCTTTATTAAGCTCATCCAAATAGCTATTTGTACAATGTTTTTCAAACTCTTTTCCATATGCAATATTAATTCTTCTTGCAGCTTCTCCCAGGGATCCTTCATAAGCCCAAATTCTATTTCTTAGTACTTGCAACCTAATTTACTGAGAAAGACAACACCAAGGGGTCAAATCAGTATGTTCTGATCTTCCCAGGAAGGTCAGTTCACTAATTCAACAGCCTTCTCACAGGGTACAAACTCTTCTATCCTTTTATTTTAATATATTGTATGATGTGATATGATATATGATATGATATGATATTATGCCATATCATATCACATCACATCACATCATATCATATCACATTATATTATGTTATATTATATCATATATTATATTTTATATTCCAACTATTCCTCTATAATATTTATGGATCAAATTTTCAATTATTGTAGATTCCTCTTCATGAGCCTCTTACCATTGCTCACTAATCTAGTAGACCCAGCTATTTCTTCCTCTATCTTGTCCCTTGTATTTTCTATGGACCTCTCCTTAGTGATCAGGTCCAGTGTTCCAGTTCCTTGAGGTCTTCAATTTTCTTAACTACTAAAACTACAGATTTCTCAAAAACATTTCCTACTTCAAATATTTTCTGGTACAATTTAGTCATCATGAGTGCCCTAATATTTCCCAGAGACCAATTAAGACATTTACCCTTCACCTCCAGAATCCCTTGTCCCACTGTGCCTGTGTTGGCTGATTGAATGGCCAGGGCCAGAGCAGATTGTTCCCACAGACATCAAAGCCATTCCTTTCCCTAGTAATGTCCTCAACCCCTTTCCCAGAAATTTTTAACAAAGTTGTATTTGAGGACAAATATGGTATAGAAAAGGGCAAAACAAACAAGTATACAAGAAAGAGCAATGACACAGTACACTAGAAATCCAGAGATGAATTATTTAGTTTGACAGTGTTCCTGCAGCCAAAAGTGTGTCAGCCAACCCTGTTGGCAAACATATTGCACCTTACAACCAGTGACACATCTTCAATGAGGCCTTACCTCCTTATCATTCCCAAAATTCCACCAAGTGGAGACCAAGAATTAAAATCCCATGAGCCTATGGGGGCAGTTCTCATACAAATCACTACAGTAATTGACAGCATGAGATCCTTATGAAATAGCAGTGCATTGCAAACAGGACTTTTCCTAATATGAGATTTTTGAAAACTAATACTTTCATGAGATGATGTATTTGTTACTTTGTTCAACTATAACAACCATTTTACCACATGTACACCAATCTTCATGCTACCCTCTTAAAATTGGACTCCAAAATATTGGAACAGAAATGTGAACAATGTTGACCACTGAGGCAAAGAGTCATGATTGAAGGAAATGGAGATGAAATGGAGATGAGAGGTGTTCTCCCCCCCTCCCTCTCCTTCCCCCTCCCTCCCTCTATACCTTTCTCCCTCTCTCATTCTCTCTCCCTCCCTTCTCTCTCTCTCTCTCTCTCTCTCTCTCTCTCTCTCTCTCTCTCTCTCTCTCTCTCTCTCTCTCTCCCTGTGTGTGTGTATGTGTGTGTGTGTGTGTGTGTGTGTGTGTGTGTGTGTGTGCGCGCGCGCTCTGGGTGGCTTCCAGATCCTATAGAACCACACACTTAGAAATCTTTGTTGACCAGCTTCTTTTGATCTGTACATATTATGCACACCTAATTGTGCTTTAATTGAAAACACCACATACTGAATTTCAAAACTGAAAAGAAATAATAGAAAATGTTATTAAATATTCACAATTCAATTAATAAATGGTGTAGGCTCAATAAAATTATGTAAACCTGAGCAAGTTTGATTTCAAAGGAACATAATGTAAAGAATCTCATTGGAAATCTGTCATGAGAAATTAGAAAGTTAGAGAGATGGGAATCATGGCAAAGCCAAGAGAGGAAAGTGAAAAGACATGACAACAGAATGCCAAGCAAGGCATTTTGATGAAAACAATAGAGATTCTCCATCTTCCCATGTTCATAGAGGTTGATGAATTTCATTACAAAAACATGACAGAACCCTTACAATGACAAAAATTAAAGACATGGTGAACTTGATGGGTTACTCCAGTGGGTAACTAGAGATTTAACAAACCTGTATTGAAAATGTATATTTGTTTTCTAAGTAATTTATATGAGAAAGACCATCACTCCATAGATTCTTTATAACTTGCAGAATTAATAAGGACTAGGATTATAAAGTGTATCTATTAACTTATCTATTAACTTTTGAACCACTGAGAAAGAGGCGTTTTTAAACAAATAAAAATTTGCAAGATATAACATTTTTTAAACACAATAAATTTCAGTGACTAAAGAAATGCCACCCTTCCTTTAGCCTTCCAATGAAGAATGGATTGTCATTCATCATCAACAGCCCCCAAACACTTATAAGGAGTCCAATTAAAATAAGATGGTAGAGCCCTCAGGAACATAGCTTCAAAAATGCTACAGTGTAGGACAAATCATGAATGTCTCAACATTCCATAAATGACTGTTCTCTTTTATAACTGATGAAAGATTAAGTAACAAACTGAACAAGGTTGTGAAAAGAGGCTCCATAAATAGGAAGAACTATTTCTATCTTCAAAACACATCTATATTATCAAAGCAGCTCTCAGTTGCTGCACTAGAGTGTTCCCAGTTCCTTGGGATTTCGTGAAGGATGCCTCTTTCCACTTTCTTCCTCAGGGATGTCCTGTATGACTCTCTGCAGAATCAGCTTCAGAGTCACCCTCTGGAGCTTGCCATGCCTAATGGAGCCAACAGGGAAGTAAATGGTAGCATTGGCACAGATGTTAATAAAGTATAGGTATAGAATATCATGTGAAAAACAACAAGCTCTAATGGAAAATTTTTCTTCATTCCATTGGTCAACTATCTAGTAGATCCCGAAGGGAATAACAAAGATTAAGCAGAACAGAACTCTGAGTGCAATGGTCACATACAGCCTGATCACACGGTTCTGCTGTGATCCTCAGAAGCAGAATGAAGCTGAACCCACAGAGAACCACAAATAAAACTATTAACCATGCACTAGAGATTATATTGATTATACCGCACCAAGAGTCGTCAAAGGTATTAGATAGGAAACTACATGCCTTCATCTGCAGAACAGGAAACAACGAGGATAGACCCCAAAGTAAGACACAGGTGACAGTTGATGTGTGTCTCAGACATTGGCAGTGATACCAGATGGGCCACATGACAGACAGGCACTACTCAATGCTAATGATTGTGATAATGCTCAGGCCAAAAAGATAAGCAAATATTGTCACAGTATCCAAAATCTGTCTAATGTACAATATAATATAGTAGTGACTGCGGACAATAAAAGGGGAAAATATACAGTGAGGACACAGGAAGAGAAAGTCAGCCACAGCCAGGTTGAGGATATAGGGAGAGAAGGCATTCCTGTGCATGTGGAAGCACAGGAGCCACCGCACTATGACATGGAGTCCCATCCCAACAGGGGAAATGATGAGGGAAAGAAAATTCATGACTTGTAACTTGATGGAACAAAGTGAAGTATGAATGTCAGTTTTATTCAGTGCTATGGAGATTCTTAGTGAGGTTCTTAGATCCATACTTAGGAAAGCTCCACTAGTGTTACTGTAAATGAATGAATGAATGAATGAATAAATAAATAAATAAACAAGTAAATAAATAAAATTGATATGAGCATATGCTGTCTGTGTACTCCCTGATACTCGGTAACTCCCTGCTATGCACTAATGACTAACTTGGTAACTAAGAAGTGAAACAGTATTGTAGACATTAAGGACTTATCAAAACCAGTATTTCTGAATTCTTAATTTAAATCCATTTTGTATTTATCTTGGCTATCTACAAGTCATGCCTTTCTACTGTTATGAGAGTAGCTGGCACCCTCAGTGTAAAACATTCAGTGTCACAGTCTATATTAGAAATAGAACTCTGAACTCAAATTTCAGTCATAAGAATAGATGTTTTATGCTTAGGTAAATTGGAAGCTAGAAGCATGACCAAGAACTGTTTACAGTTCTGGCTTGTGGGGGCAGGGTATCCAATGGAAAAATATGGATTTATTCCATATTTTTCTATCGGGGGGCCATCGGGGTGCCAACCAGCCAGGAAGTTTTTGGCCCGGGCCCGGAGCACACGCCGCCATTTTGCCTACAAGATGCCAGAGAGCTCTAGCAGGCAAAGCCAGCTAGTAAGCATAGCCCAAGGTAGGCTCCAACAGGCCCTGGACTGACCCCAAGAACTGGGCTGCTCGGTGGACCATCTGTGTGTCAACCCGGCCAGGAGGTTGTTAGCCCAGCAGACTCTCCCGGCACTTTCAGACCGAATTAACAGTCATAGCCCAAGGGGAACTTTGCTGCAGAGTGATCAGCACTCGGAAAAGGTCCCGGCAGCATGCAACATTCAGCACTCCATGAAGGTGCAAACGGGCACCATCTGGTTCACAGTCACAATCTGGGGCAAAGCACACTAGGGCTGCAAGGGCACCCAAGAGGAGAACAGCACATCAGCAATCTGCTACAGGGGAAACCCAGCCATATAGTGTTGCAGTAATAGCCCCAGAGCCCCTCAGGAAGCCCAAAGACCAGCCAGAGACAAGACCAAATAACTCCAGAGAACAAGATGGCAAAGGGCAAACACAGGAATGCTACTAAAAGAAATCTAGGCAATATGGCAGCATCTGAACCAAACTCTCCAACATCAGCAATTCCTGGTTATGCCAACACACCAGAGAAACAAGATTTGGATTTAAAATCACTGGTCATTATGCTGCTAGAAGAACACAAAAAGGACATAAATGAATCTCTTAAAGAAATACAGGGGAACATGAATAAGCTAGAAACCCGTATAATGGAAACACAAAACTCACTTAAAGAAATGCAGGAGAATAAGGCTCAAGAGATAGAAGCCAATAAAGAAGAAATGCAAAAAAAAATGCAGGAGAACTTGAGTGAAGAGGCAGAAGTCATGAAAGAGGAAACACAAAAATCTCTTAAAGAATTAGAGGAAAACACAAACAAACAAATGATAGAACTGAGCAAAACCATCCTGGATCTAAAAACAGAAGTAGAAACAACTAACAAAGCACAAAGGGAGACAACTTTGGAGATAGAAAACCTTGAGAAGAAATCAGGGGCCATAGATGCAAATATAAACAACAGAATACAAGAGATGGAAGAAAGAATTTCAGATGCCGAAGATACCATAGAAACCATTGACTCAACAGTCAAAGAAAATGCAAAATGCAAAAAGCTGGTATTCCAGAACATCCAGGAAATCCAGGACACAATGAGAAGACCAAACCTAAGGATTATAGGCATAGATGAGAGTAAAGATTTACAACTGAAAGGGCCAGCAAATATCTTCAACAAAATTATGGAAGAAAACTTTCCCAACTTAAAGAGAGAGATGCCTATGAATATACAAGAAGCCTACAGAACTCCAAACAGACTGGATCTGAGCAGAAATACCTCTTGCCACATAATAATTAAAGCCCCAAATGTACTAAACAAAGAAAGAATATTAAAGGCAGTAAGAGAAAAAGGTAAAGTAACATACAAAGGAAGACCTATCAGAATCACACCAGACTTCTCACCAGAGACCATGAAAGCTAGAAGATCCTGAGCAGATCTCATGCAGACTCTAAGAGAACATACTAAGTGAGGTAACCCAGACTCAAAAGATGAATTATGGTATGCACTCACTAATAAGTGGGGGTTAACCTAGAAAACTGGAATATCCAAAACATAATCCACACATCAAATGAGGTACAAGAAGAATGAAGGATTGGCCCCCCTTTTCTGGAAAGACTCAGTGAAGCAGTATAGGGCAAAACCAGAACAGGGAAGTGGGAAGGGTTGGGTGGGAAAACAGGGGAAGGGATGGGGGCTGATGGGACTTTCAGGGAGTGGGGGTCCAGAAAAGGGGAAATAATTTGAAATGTAAATAAAAAACATATCGAATCAAAAAAAAAAAAAAAAGAAAGAAAAAAAGAAGATCAGCCTGTACATAAGTCTTAAGGGAATGTTTTTAGTGATTGACAGGGAAGGGGCAAGTCCATTATCTGAGGTGCTATCAGTGGACTGGTGGTCCCAGGTTCTATAAGGAGGCAGATTGAGGAGTCCATAAGGAGCAAGCCAGAAAGCAGCATTACTTGTGGTCTCTGCATGAACTTCTAGTTCCAAGTTCCTATCTTGACATCCTTTTATGATGAACTGAAATGTGGATGCATAAGCCAAATAAACCCTTCCTCTGTAACGTACTTTGGTTATGATATTTATCACAGCAACAGTGATGGTAAGATAGTACCTGACTATACCATGAATTGCCACGTATCCTAAAGACTTCATATCCTAATAACAATAGTTATCCATTTTCATGTTTACTACTCTTCTATTCACAAAAACTAGAACAGATAATGAGCCTAGAAGTCCATCAACAACATACATATACACAATATCAATATACATTGAACATATATACAGTGAGAATTTATTCAGCTGTAAAAATGAAATTGTGAAATTTTCATGTAAGTAGCTGTAACTGAAAAAGTTATGACTCCTTCTCTGGTACAGACTGTATCTATGGTCTTACTTAGCTATGAATTCTGCAATCTATGAGGCCAGCCTACCAAGTTAGATGTACACACTTGTGCAATAGGTATAGTTATGTAAGTAACTTGCATGCTGATTGGATTTGAAGTTCACTCTATACAAAGTAATAATCTCTTAGTGTTAGAAATCAGTTCAAATAACACTGCAGAAGAAAAGTCAGAAAGAATATGAGAAAGAAAGGAGCTTCAAAGTAGCATCTCCTCCCCAAGACACAGTCATTTCAGTCACAGACACAAAGCAGGTGAGTATACTCACACAGATTATTCACAAAAAAATGACCCCCAGAACAGCCAAGCATGGAGGGAGGATGAATTCTCAAAGAGAGAATTCTCCCAGCTGAATAATTAATATGGAAGGGATTAAAGGAGAGCAGAAATCATGGCCTTCAATCAGGTACCCATTAGTAACCAAATCAGGTGACAATAGATAGATCAAATGACCCAATTGGCATACAGAATAAATGTTACAAAATAAAATAAAAAATCATAATCTCAAAAAGGAAGTTGGAGAGGGGGAGATCGACAGAGATGGGAGGGATAGTTGAGAGAACTGGGATAGAGTAGTCAGTGTACATTGGGCATAAGCGGAATTATCAAAGAAAGCAATTAATCAATATTGAATGCCCAGAGTAGAGCACATGGACCATGCAAACACAGCAACAGACAGCTCTAGGTGCAAACTACTTCTACTTTACTACAATTAATAAGGTTCCACACTCCTTGTTATTGGGGGTGGGAGGTCAGAGATGCTTTAAACATATAAAGTAACTTTCCTTAAGTATGTACATTATTTTTTTTAAATATTTACTTATTGTTATATATAAGTACAGTGTATCTGTCTTCAAACACACCAGAACAGGGCACCAGATCCCATTACATATGGTTATGAGCCACCATGTGGTTGTAGGGATTTGAACTCAGGACCTTTGGAAGAGTAGTCCGTGTTCTTAAACACTGAGCCATCTCACCAGCCCCAAGTATGTACATTACTGATAAATAATAATTAATTGTGATCCTCCTAGTCACTCATTTTTAGATCATATTTCCTATTGACAGAGAAATGCATTAAAAAATGGAAACTTTCCATTTCAGGAAACACAAGAGACTGAGGTACTTACTAAAACTATGCTTTTAGAGACAATGCCTGTCACCACATGCTTGCTTGTTTAATCAAGGGAATGACTTTAGTTGGGGGAATTCTCACAATAGCACCATGTTTCAGCAGTATATTTAGTGAAGATGGGGGAAAATTGTAAAGGGAGCAGACTTCCTAGGTCCACTTGCTTCCAGCAGCCCAGTATGTATACCTACAAAGAAGTCATGAGGAACTTTTTATGACTTTTGCTGCAGAAACACATGGCTCTTTGGATTCTCCATCTTGAGATATATTTGTTGGTCACAGACTAAGAAAAGTAGATGATAGCTTGAGAGGAATGTCTCAAAAGCATCTTACCTGTCCTCCATTCTTCTTATAGGAGGTGGTAAGCTGCTCTGGGGAAAAGAGTGGAGTCCCCTGAGACAGTCAGTGTGGTAGCACTACAGAGTAACTGGTGCTTATGGAAGGATAATCAGGAGAGGCAGAAAGACCTGTGGTTTCTTATACTCAGATCTGCCCTGAATGCCACCCTTTTGAGTCTTGCTCTTCACAAACCTGTTAATATTTGGCCTGGCTCCTATCTCTAATCCTCTATCCCAGCCAACCCCTTTGTCTCCTGTTGCCTGTTAGCATGCATTATTTTTTTAACTTCTTTCATCCAAAAGGTGAGCAATGCCAAGCAATGTGAGCCAGTGATGGAGCAGGATCTTAGTATCAGACCTAACTCTATGCTGGCAGAATTAGCAACAATAACGAAACAAACATAAAAATAATGATAAAGAGGGGCTACATATTTTTGAGTTATTTTTTGTTTCCATTCCCTTTTTTCAAGGTGTTTATCAGCTGTAGGAGTTCTTTAGTAAAATTTTGGGAATGACTTATATACATTATCGCATCATCCACAGTGATACTGTGACATTTTTTCCTTTCCAATTTGTATCCCCAGGATCTCCTTTGTCTTATGGCTCTAGCAAGAACTTCAAGTACTGTCTTGAATAGACAAAGTGGGCTGCCTTGTCTCATTCCTGGTTTTAGTAGAATTGTTTTAATTTTCTCTCCACTTAATTTGATGTTGGGTATTGGTTTGCTGTATATTGTTTTATTAGGCTTATGTATGTACCTTGTATCGCTGATATAAGACTTTTAATATAAAAGCATGTTGGATTTTGTCAAAGGCTTATTCAGCATTAAGTGAGATGATCATGTGGATTATTTTGATGGATTTTCATATATAGAATAATTACTGCATCCCTGGGAAGAAACCTATTTATTCTCAGTAGATGATGTTTTTGATGCTCATGTATTTATTTTGCAAGTATTTAATTCAATATTTTTCCATCAGTGTTCATAAGAGAAATTGGGCTGAAATTCTCTTTCTTTGTTGAGCCTGTGTGATTTAGGTATCAGAGTAAATCAGGCCTCATAGAATGGGTTTAAAAGTGGTCCTTCCATTTCTATTCTGTGGAATAGCTTAAGAAGTATTATTATACTCTTCTTTTATTGATTGAGAGAATTTTAATGACTACTTCTATTTTCTTAGGTGTTATACAGCTGTTTAAATACTTTATCTGACCTTGATTTAATGTTGGGAAGTGGCATCTGTATAGAAAACTATCCACTTTGTTCAGATTTTCCAATTTTGTGGAGTACAGTTCTTTGAAGAATAACCTGATGATTTTTGAATGTCCTCATTGTGCATTGTTATCTCTCCCTTTTCATTTTTGATTTAGGTTATTTGTAAACTGTCTCTCTGTCTTTTAGTTACTTTGGCTAAGGGTTTGTCTATCTTGTAGATTTTCTCAAAGAACCACCTCTTAATTTCCTTGATTCTTTATACTCTTCTCTTTGTTTCTAACTGCTTGGTTTTGTCCCTAATTTTGATTTTGCCCTGACTTCTACTCCTTTTTTGTATGTTAGATTCTTTTTTCTATATCTTTTCAGATGTACTTTTAAATTGCTAATATGAGAACTTAATAATTTACTTATGAAGGCACTTGGTGCTATGAACATTACTCCTAGAACTGCTTATATTATGTCCCAAAAAATTGGGTATACTCTGTGTTTGTTATCATTGAATTCTTGAAAGTCTTTAATTTTTTATTTCTTCACTGGACCAGAGATCATTGAGTAGAGAGTTGTCCAGTTTCCGTGAGTATGTAGGCTTTCTGGTGTTTCTGTTGTTGTTGAAGTCCAGCTTTAATACAGGGTGGTTTGATAAGATACAAGGTGTTATTTCAATTGTCTTGAATCTGTTGGAGCTTGCTTTGTGACCAAATATATAGCCAATTTATAGACTGTTCTATGAGATGCTGAGAAGAAGGTATTTTCTTTTGTGTACGTGTGAAATGTTCTGCAGATATCTTCTAAGTCCAATTGATTAATAACATTGGTTATTTTTATTATTTTTTCTGGATGACCTATCTATTGATGAGAATGGGGTATTGAAGCCTTCTATTCTTAATGTGTAAAGTTTAATGTATTATTTAGGTTTTAGTAATGTTTCCTTTACAAATGTAGGTGTCCTTATGTTTGTAGCATAGATGTACAAATGTGAGATATCATCTCGGTAGATTTTTCCTTTGATGAGTATGAAGTAGGCTTCTCTCTCTGCTTACTTCTGGTTGTAAATCTATTTTATTAGATATTAGAATATCTATGCCAAGTTGCTTCTTGGGTTTGTTTGCTTGGAAAATTTTTTTACAGCCCTTTACTCAGAGGTAATGTCTATCTTTAGTACTGAGACATGTATGTTCTTTGTATGCAGCACATTGAAGCATCCGGTTTTCAAACCCATTCTGTCAGACTATGTCTTTTTAATAAGGAATTGAGTCTATAGATGTGGAGAAATATTAGTGAACAGTAATTAATGATTCCTGCCATTTTGATGTTAATGGCATTAGTATGTGTATATTTGTGTGTGATGTGATATATGTGAGTGTTCATACATGCATGCTTGTGAACACCTGTTCCTCCCTTGTTTTGCTTTTCATGGTATAGAATTACTTATTTTCTGTTTTTTACTTGGGTGTAGATATCCCACTTTGGTTGGAAATTTCCTTTCAGTATATCTGTCTGTAGTGCTGAATTTTTGGATATATATTTGAATATGGTTTTGCTTGTTTTCTCCATTTAAGGTAATTGACAATTTTGTTGGGTATAGTAGTGTAGGTTGGAATCTGTGGTTTTCTTTTTTTTTTAATTCGATATACATTTTATTTACATTTCAAATGATTTCCCTTTTCTAGCCCCCCACTCCCCGAAAGTCCCATAAGCCCCCTTCTCTCCCCCTCTCCCCCACCCACCCCTTCCCACTTCCCCATTCTGGTTTTGCCGAATAATGCTTCACTGAGTCTTTCCAGAACAAGGGGCCACTCTTCCTTTCTTCTTGTACCTCATTTGATGTGTAGATTATGTTTTGGGTATTCCAGTTATCTAGGTTAATAACCACATATTAGTGAGTGAATACCAAGATTCACCTTTTGAGTCTGGGTTACCTCACTTAGTAGGATGTTCTCTAGCTCCATCCATTTGCCTAAGAATTTCATGAATTCATTGTTGCTAATGGCTGAATAGTACTCCATTGTGTAGATATACCACATTTTTTGCATCCACTCTTCTGTTGAGGGATACCTGGGTTCTGTCCAGCATCTGGCAATTATAAATAGGGCTGCTATGGACATAGTAGAGCATGTATCCTTATTACATGGTGGGGAATCCTCTGGATATATGCCCAGAAGTGGTATAGCAGGATCTTCTGGAAGTGAGGTGCACAGTTTTCGGAGGAACCGCCAAACTGATTTCCAGAATGGTTGTACCAATTTGCAACCCCACCAGCAGTGGATGAGTGTTTCTCTTTCTCCACACCTTCTCCAACACCTGCTATCTCCTGAATTTTTAATCTAACCATTCTGACTGATGTAAGGTGAAATCTCAGGGTTGTTTTGATTTGCATTTCCCTAATGACTAATGAAGTTGAACATTTTTTAAGATGCTTCTCTGCCATCCGAAGTTCTTCAGGTGAGAATTCTTTGTTTAACTCTGTACCCCATTTTTAATAGGGTTGTTTGGTTTTCTGGAGTCTAACTTCTTGAGTTCTTTATATATATTGGATATTAGCCCTCTATCTGATGTAGGATTGGTGAAGATCTTTTCCCAATTTGTTGATTGCCGATTTGTCCTCTTGATGGTATCCTTTGCCGTACAGAAACTTTGTAATTTTATGAGGTCCCATTTCTCAATTCTTGATCTTAGAGTATATGCTATTGGTGTTCTGTTCAGAAACTTTCTCCCTGTACCGATGTCCTCAAGGGTCTTCCCCAGCTTCTTTTCTATTAGCTTCAGAGTGTCTGACTTTATGTGGAGGTCCTTGATCCGTTTGGATTTGAGCTTAGTACAAGGAGACAAGGATGGGTCAATTCGCATTCTTCTACATGCTGACCTCCAGTTGAACCAGCACCATTTGTTGAAAAGGCTATCTTTTTTTCCATTGGATATTTTCAGCCTCTTTGTCCAGGATCAAGAGGCCATAGGTGTGTGGGTTCATTTCTGGATCTTCAATCCTGTTCCATTGATCTACCTGCCGGTCACTGTACCAATACCATGCAGTTTTTAACACTATTGTTCTGTAGTATTCCTTGAGGTCAGGGATACTGATTCCCCCAGACTTTCTTTTGTTGCTGAGAATAGTTTTAGCTATCCTGGGTTTTTTGTTATTCCAGATGAATTTGATAATTTCTCTTTCTAACTCTGTGAAGAATTGAGTTGGGATTTTGATGGGTATTGCATTGAATCTGTATATTGCTTTTGGCAAAATGGCCATTTTAACTATATTGATTCTACTGATTCAGGAGCATGGGAGGTTTTCCCATTTTTTAAGGTCTTCTTCCATTTCCTTCTTCAGAGTATTGAAATTCTTGTCATACAGATCTTTCACATGTTTGGTAAGAGTCACCCCAAGATACTTTATACTGTTTGTGGCTATTGTGAAGGGGGTCATTTCCCTAATTTCTTTCTCAGCCTGTTTATCCTTTGAGTATAGGAAGGCCACTGGTTTGGTTGAGTTGATTTTATAACCTGTCACTTTGCTGAAGTTGTTTATCAGCTGTAGGAGTTCTCTAGTAGAGTTTTTTGGGTCGCAGACTATCATGTCATCTGCAAATAATGATAGTTTGACTTCTTCCTTTCCAATTTGTATTCCTTTGACCTCCTTATGTTGCCAAATTGCCCGAGCTTGTACCTCAAGTACAATATTGAAAAGATAAGGAGAAAGGGGGCAGCCATGTCTAGTCCCTGAATTTAGTGGGATTGCTTCAAGTTTCTCTCCATTTAGTTTGATGCTGGCTACCGGTTTGCTGTATATTGCTTTTACTATGTTTAGGTACGGACCTTGAATTCCTGTTCTTTCCAAGACTTTAAGCATGAAAAGATGCTGAATTTTGTCAAATGCTTTTTCAGCATCCAATGAAATGACCATGCGGGTTTTTTCTTTGAGTTTGCTTATGTGGTGGATTGCATTGTTGGATTTCTGAATATTGAACCAACCCTGCATTCCCGGGATAAAACCTCCTTTATCATGGTGGATGATCGTTTTGATGTGTTCTTGGATTCGGTTGGCAAGAATTTTATTGAGTATTTTTGCATCGATGTTCATAAGGGAAATTGGTCTGAATTTCTCTTTCTTTTTTGGATCTTTGTGTGGTTTTGGTATCAGCATAATTGTGGCTTCGTAGAAGGAATTGGGTAGTGTTCCTTCTGTTTCTATTTTGTGGAATAATTTGAAGAGTATTAGTCTTAACTCTTCTTTGAAGGTCTGATAGAATTCTGCACTGAAACCATCTGGTCCTGTGCTTTTTTTTGTTGGAAGACTTTCTATGACTCCTTCTATTTCTTTAGGCATTATGGGACTGTTTAGATGATCTATTTGGTCCTGATTTAATTTTGGTATTTGGTATCTGTCAAGGAAATTCTCCATTTCCTCCAGATTCTCCAGTTGTGTAGAGTACAGGCTCTTGTAGTAGGATCTGATGATTTTTTTTGGATTTCCTCAGTTTCTGTTGTTATACCTCCCTTTTCATTTCTAAGTTTGTTAATTTGGATACTTTCTCTGTGCCCTTTGGTCAGTCTGGCTAAGGGTTTATCTATCTTGTTGATTTTCTCAAAGAACCAGCTCCTGGTTTTGTTGATTCTTTGTATGGTTCTCTTTGTTTCTACTTGATTGATTTTGGCCCTGAGTTTGATGATTTCCTGCCTTATACTCCTCATGGGTGAAATAGCTTCTTTTTGTTCCAGGGCTTTCAGGTGTGTCATTAAGCTGGTAATGTATGCTCTCTCCATTTTCTTTTTGGAGGCACTCAGGGCTATGAGTTTTCCTCTTAGCACTGCTTTCATTGTGTCTCATAGATTTGTGTATGTTGTGTCTTCGTTTTCATTGTGTTCTCAAAAGTCTTTAATTTCTTTCTTTATTTCTTCCTTGACCAAGGTATCATTGAGTAGAATATTGTTCATTTTCCACGTGTATGTGGGTTTTCTGTTGTTTTTGTTGCTATTGAAGACCACTTTTACTCCATAGTGATCTGATAGGAGTCATGGGATTAGTTCGATCTTCTTATATTTGTTGAGGTCTGTCTTGTGACCAATTATATGGTTGATTTTGGAGAAGGTACCATGAGGTGCTGAGAAAAAGGTATATTCTTTTGCTTTAGGATAGAATGTTCTATATATATATCTGTTAACTCTAATTGGTCCAAAGCTTCAATTAGTTTCATTGTGTCCCTGTTTAGTTTCTGTTTTCCTGATCGGTCCATTGAGGAAAGTGCAGTGTGGAAGTCACCCACAATTATTGTGTTAGGTGGTGCAATGTGTGCTTTGAGCTTTAATAAAGTTTCTTTTACTAAAGAGGATGCCCTTGCATTTGGAGCATAGATGTTCAGGATTGAGAGTTCTTCTTGTTGTATTTTTCCTTTGACCAGCAAGAAGTGTCCCTCGGAGTATCTTTTGATGACTTTGGGTTGAAAGTCAATTTTATCTGGTATTAAAATTGCTACTCCAGCTTGTTTCCTGAGACCATTTGCTTGTAAAATTGTCTTCCAGCCTTTTACTCTAAGGTAGTGTTTGTCTTTGACCCTTAGGTGTGTTTCCTGTAAGCAGCAAAATGTAGGGTCCTGTTTGCGTATCCAGTCGGTTAGTCTATGACTTTTTATTGGGGCATTGAGTCCATTGATGTTAAGAGATATTAAAGAATACTGATTGTTACTTCCTGTCATTTTTGACCTTATTTTTAAAATTTGATTGGTTAACTTCTTTTGGGTTTGATGAAAGCTTACTATCTTGCTTTTTCCAGGGTGAAGTTTCCTTCCTTGTATTGCTGTTTTCCTCCTATTATCCTTTGTAGGGCTGGGTTTGTGGATAGATATTGGGTAAACTTGGTTTTGTCATGGAATATCTTAGTTTCTCCATCTATGGTGATTGACAGTTTTGCTGGGTATAGTAGTTTTGGCTGGCATTTGTGTTCTCTTAGAGTCTGCATGAGATCTTCCCAGGATCTTCTAGCCTTCATAATCTCAGGTGAAAAGTCTGCTGTAATTCTGATAGGTCTTCCTTTATGTTACTTGGCCTTTTTCTCTTATTGCCTTTAATATTCTTTCTTTGTTTAGTACATTTGGTGTTTTGATTATTATGTGGCGGGAAGTATTTCTGTTCTGGTCCAGGCTGTTTGGAGTTCTATAGGCTTCTTGTATATTCATGGGCATCTCTCTCTTTAGGTTAGGGAAGTTTTCTTCCATATTTTTATTGAAGATATTTGCTGTCCCTTTAAGTTGTAAATCTTCACTCTCATCTATGCCTATAATCCTTAGGTTTGGTCTTCTCATTGTGTCCTGGATTTCCTGGATATTTTGGGTTACAAGCTTTTTGCAATTTGCATTTTCTTTAACTGTTGAGTCCATGGTTTCTATGGTATCTTCAGCATCTGAGATTCTTTCTTCTATCTCTTGTATTCTGTTGTTGATATTTGCATCTATGTCCCATGATTTCTTCCCAAGGCTTTCTATCTCCAAAGTTGTCTCCCTTTGAGTTTTCTTAGTTGTTTCTACTTCTGATTTTAGATCCTGGATGGTTTTGCTTAGCTCCTTTACTTGCTTGTTTGTGCTTTCCTGTAATTCTTTAAGAGATTTTTGTGTTTCCTCTTTCATGACCTCAGCCTGTTTACCAAAGTTCTCCTGTATTTCTTTAAGTGTTTTTTGCGTTTCCTCCTTATTGGCTTTTGTATTCTCCTGGTTTTCTTTCAATGATTTTTGTGTTTCCCTTGCAAGGGCTTTTAACTTTTGATCCATTTTCTCCTGAATTTCTTTAAGTATGTCTTTCATGTGTTCCTGTACCAGCATCATGGCCAGTGATTTTAAATCCAAATCTTGTTTTACTGGTGTGATTGGGTATCCAGGACATGCTGGTAAAACAGAATTGGGTTCAGATGTTGCCATATTGCCTTCATTTCTGTTAGTGACGTTCCTGCGTTTGCCTTTTGCCATCTAGTTCTCACTGGTGTTAGTTGGTCTTGTCAATGCTGGACTCACCAGTGCAAGCTGCCCCTTCCCAGGTGGCCTCTGGTGCACAGCTTACCTCCTGCACTGCCTCGAGACAGGGTGCTATTGCCCAGGCTGTTCAGACCCAGAAGCAGACACCTGAAGGCTCCTGCTGGGGCCTGCTGGATTCACCAGAGCACACCAACTCCTCCCTTCTGGCCCTCCCGGAAGCCCCTCTTGCCTCTTGCAGGATCTGGAGATGTGGTGTTGCTGCCCAGGCTGATCTGGATACAGAAGCAGAGAGGTCTGAGAGCTACAGCCAGAGGCCTCAGGACTGAAGCCTAAGCTCCATGTCACAGGAGCAAGCTGTGCTGTGCACTCCCAGACTGCCTCTGGGTGCACACCAGGTCTCCCACACTTCCTGGAGACCGAGTGCTGTGGCCCAGGCTGTTCAGATCCCAAAGCAGGCACCTGAAGGCTCCTTCTGGGGCCCGCTGGATTCACCGGAGCACACTGACTTCTCCCTGCTGGCCGCCCGGAAGCCCCTCTTGCCTCTTGCAGGACTTGGAGATGTGGTATTGCCACCTAGGCTGATCTGGGTCCGGAAGAGGAGAGGTCTGAGAGCTACAGCCAGAGGCCTCAGGACTGAAGCCTAAGCTCCGTGTCACGGGAGCAAGCTGTGCTGTGAGCTTCCAGACTGCCTCTGGGTGCACACCAGGTCTCCCGCCAATCTGTGGTTTTCTTAAAAGTTAAAAGATATCTGTCCAGGCCTTTCTAGCATTTCAAGTCTCTATTTAGAAGTTGAGTGTAATTCTGATAGGTGTGCCTCTTACTCTTGCAGCTTTTAATATACTTTCATTCTTCCTTAGATTTAGTGTTTTGATTATATGCTGGGGATATTTTCTATTCTGGTCCAGTCTAATGTATTTGTATGTTACTTAGCCTTTTCCTCTTGCAGCTTTTAATATTTTTCTTTGTTCTGTAGATTGGGTGTTTTGATTATTAAGTTGTGGAATGATTTTCTATTCTAGTCCAGTTGAATTTATGTTCTGTATGTTCATAGGTATCTCTTTCTTTAGGTTGGGGAAATTTTCTTCTGTGATCTTGATTAAAATATTGTCTTGCCCTTGGAGTTTGACTCATCAACTTCTTCTATTCTTAGGTTAGAGTTTTAATGATATCCCAGATTTCTGGGATCTTATCTTTCAGGAGAATTTTAGATTTAACATTTTCTTTGATTGATTTATCTATTTCTCCTATTGTATCTTCTACACCTGAGATTCCATTTACTTCTGTATTCTGTTAGTGATGCCTGTATCTGTTGTTTCTCTTCTCTTCTCTTGTGTTTCCATCTCCAGGATTCCCTCAGTTTGCATTGTCTTTATTGCTTCTATTTCCATGTTTAGAACGTTCACGAAGTTTTATTTCCTTCACCTTTTAATTGTATATTTTTGTATTTTTATTAGATATTTTCTTTATTTATATTTCAAATATTATCCCCTTTCCCAGTTCCCCTACCCCTGCTCCCAGAAACCACTATCCCATCTTCCCCCTGCATTTATCAGGGTGTTTCTCCACCCACCCCACTCCCACCTTCCACACCTTCACTTCCCCTACACTGGGGGATCTATGGAGCCTTCATAGGACCAAGGACTTCTCCTCCCATTGATGCCTGACAAGGCAATCCTCTGCAACATATGCAGCTGGAGCCATGTGTACTGTTGGTTCATGGCTTAGTCCCAGGGAGCTCTGGGGAATCTCATTTGGTGATAATGTTGTTCTTCCTATGAGGTTGCTAATCCCTTCAGCTCCTTCAGTCCTTTCTCTAACTCCTCCATTGTGGACCCCATGCTCAGTCCGATGGTTAGCTGTGAACTTCTACCTCTGTATTTGTAAGAGTCTGTGAGGGCCTTTCAGGAGATAGCCATATCAGGCTCCTTTCAGCACGTATTTCCTAGCATCAACAATAGTGTTGGGGGTTGGTGACTTAATAAGGATGAATCCCCAGGTGGGACAGTCCCTGGATGCCCTTTCCTTTACTCCCAAGGGATTTGTTTCCTCCTTAAAGACCTCTACATGTTTGATTGTATTTCCCTGTATTTCTTTAGAGAATTTCTTCATTTATTTCATTTTATTTTATTTTCTATATTCTTTGCTTACATTTCAAATGATTTTCCCTTTCCCAGTTCCCCCCTCCCCATAAGTCCCATAAGCCCTCTTCCCTCCACCCTTTTCCTAATAAACCCTTTCTCACTTCTCTGACCTGGTAATCCCCTACAATGCTGCATCAAGCCTTTCCAGGACCAGAGCCCTCTCTTTCCATCTTCTTGGGAATGATTTGATATGTGAGTTGTGCCTTTGGTATTCAGAGCTTCTGGACTAATATCCACTTATCAGTGACTGCATTTCATGTGTGTTCTTTTGTGAATGTGTTACCTCACTTAGGATTATATTTTCCAGTTCCAACCATTTGCCAAGAATTTCATGAATTCATTGTTTTTAATTGCTGAGTAGTATTCCATTGGGTAAATATACTACATTTTCTGTATCCATACCTCCGTTGGAGGGACATCTGGATTCTTTCCAGCTTCTGGCTATTATAAATAAGGCTGTTATGAACATAGTGGAGCATGTGTCCTTATTGCATGCCGGGAAATCCTCTGGATATATGACCAGGAGTGGTATAGTAGTGCCCTCCGGAAGTGTCATGCCCAGTTTTCTGAGGAACCACCAGATTGACTTCCACAGTGGTCCTACCAGCTTATAATCCCAATAGCAGTGAAGGAGTGTTCCTCTTTCTGCACATCCTCTCCAACACCTTCTGGCTCCTGAGTTTTTAATCTTAGCCATTCTGACTGGTGTGAGATGAAATATCGGAGTTGTTTTGGTTTTCATTTCCCTAATGACTAATGACTTTGAATATTTCTTAAGGTGTTTCTTAGCCATTCAAAGTTCTTCAAGTGAAAATTCTTTGTTTAGCTCTGTACCCCATTTTTAAATATGGTTACTTGGCTCTCTGGAGTCTACCTTCTTGAGTTCTTTCTATATCTTGGATATTACACCTCTGTTGGATGTATGATTGATAAAGACATTTTCCCAATTTGTTTGCTGCTGATTTGTCCTTTTGACAGTGTCCTTTGCCTTACAGAAACTTTGTAATTTTATGAGGTTCCATTTGCTAATTCTTGATCTTAGAGCATAACCTATTGGTGTTCTGTTCAGGAAATTTTCCCCTGTGCCCATGTGCTCGATGCTCTTCCCCAGTTTGTTTTCTATTAGTTTCAGTGTGACTGGTTTTAGGTGGAGGTCCTTGATCAATTTGGAGTGGAGCTTAGTAAAAGGAGATAAGAATAAATCAATTTGCATTCTTCTGCATGCTGACCTCCAGGTGAACCAGCACCATTTGTTGAAAAGGCTACCTTTTTTTCCACTGGATGGTTTCAGCTCCTTTATGGAAGATCAAGTGACCATAGGTGTGTGGGTTCATTTCTTGGTCTTCGATTCTATTCCATTAACTTACCTGCCTGTCACTGTACCAGCAGCATGCAGTTTTTAACATTGCTCTGTAATACTGCTTGAGGTCTGGGATACTGATTCCCAAATAAGTTCTTTAACTGTTGAGAATAGTTTTCGTTATCTTGGGTTTTTTGTTATTCCAGATGAATTTGAGAGTTGCTCTTTCTAACTCTATAAAGAACTGAGTTGGGATTTTGATGAGGATTGTATTGAATCTGTATATTGCTTTTGGCAAGATGGCCATTTTTCCTATATTAATCCTGCCAGTCCACGAGTTGGAAAATTTTTTACATTTTCTGAGGTTTTCTTAGATTTCCTTCTTCAGAGACCTGAAGTTCTTGTCATACAGACCTTTCACTTGTTTGGTTAGAGTCACAACAATAGACTTTATATTGTTAGTGGCTATTGAGAAGGGCTATCATTTCCCTAATTTCTTTCTGAGCCTGCTTATCCCTTGAGTATAGGAAGGCTACTGAATTGCTTGAGTTGATTTTATAACCAGCCACTTTGCTGAAGTTGTTTATCAGCTGTAGGAGTTCTCTAGTGGAGATTTTTGGGTCACTTAAGTATAGTATGATATCATCTGCAAATAGTGATAGTTTGACTTCTTCCTTTCTAATTTGTATCCCTTTGACCTCCTTATGTTTCCTAATTGCTCTAGCTAGAACTTCAAGTACTATATTGAAAAGATATGGAGAGAGGTGGCAGCCTTGTCTAGTCCCTGATTTTAGTGGGATTACTTCAAGTTTCTCCCCATTTAGTTTGACGCTGGCTACTAGTTTGCTGTATATTACTTTTACTATGTCAAGTTTTCGGCCTTGAATACCTGTTTTTTCCAAGACTTTTAGCATGAAAGGTTGCTGAATTTTGTCAAATGCTTTTTCAGCATGTAATGAAATGACCATGCAGGGTTTTTTCTTTTAGTTTGTTTATGTAGTGGATTGCATTGATGAATTTCTGTATATTGAGCCATCCTTGCATCCCTGGGTTGAAGCCTACTTGATCATGGTAGATCATTGTTTTGATGTGTTCTTGGATTCAGTTGGCAAGAATTTTATTGAGTATTTTTGCATTGATATTTATAAGGGAAATTGTTCTAAAGTTCTCTTTCTTTGTTGGATCTTTGTGTAGTTTTGGTATCAGCAAAATTGTGGCTTCTCAGAATGAGTTTGTTAGGGTGCCTTCAGTTTCTATTTTGTGGAATAGTTTGCAGAGTACTGGTGTAAGGTCTTCTTTGAAAGTCTGATAGAATTCTGCTCTAAAACCATCTGGTCCTGTGCTTTTTTTGGTTGGGAGACTGTCAATTACCACTTGTATTTCGTTAGGGGTTATGGGACCATTTAGATGCTCTATCTGATCCTTATTGAACTTTAGTAGTTGGTATCTCTCTAGTTGGTATCTGAAACTGTACAGTTCATCCAGATTTTCCAGTTGTGTTAACTATAGGCTTTTTTAGTAGGATCTGATTTTTTTTTTAATTTCCTCAGTTTCTGTTGTTATTTTCCCTTTTTATTTCTGATTTTGTCAGTTAGGAAACTATCTCTGTGCCCTCTGGTTAGTCTGGCTAATGGTTTATCTATCTTGTTGATTTTCTCAAAGATCCAGCTCCTAATTTTGTTGATTCTTTGTATAGTTCTTTTTTTCTCCTTGGTTGATTTCAGCCCTGAGTTTGATGATTTCCTGTCTTCTACTCCTCCTGGGTGTATTAGATTCTTTTTGTTCCAGGGCTTTCAGGTGTGCCATTAAGCTGCTAGTGTATGCTCTCTCCAGTTTCTTTTTGGGAGACACTCAGTGCTATGGGCTTTCCTCTTAGCACTGCCTTCATTGTGTCCCATAAATTTGGGAATGCTGTGCCTTCATTTTCATTAAATTCGAAGAACTCTTTGATTTCTTTATTTATTTCTTCCTTGACCAAGGTCTCATTGAGTAGAGTATTGTTCAGCTTCCATGTGTATGTGGGATTTCTGTTGTTTTTGTTGCTATTGAAGACCACTCTTACTTCATAGTAATCTGATAAGAGGTATGGGGTTAGTTCAATCTTATTATATCTGTTGAGTTCTGTCTTGTGACTAACTATATGGTCGATTTTGGAGAAGATACAATGAGGTGCTGTGAAAAAAAGTATATTCTTTTGCTTTAGAATGAAATGTAATATATAATCTGTTAAATCCAATTGGTCCAAAGCTTCAATTAGCTTCACTGTGTCCCTGTTTAGTTTCTGTTTCCATGATCGGTCCATTGAGCAGAGTGGAGTATTGAAGTCACACACAATTATTGTGTTAGGTGCAACGTGTTCTTTGATCTTTAGTAAAGTTTCTTTTATGAATGAGGGTGCCCTTGCATTTGGAGCATAGATGTTGAGAATAGAGAGTTCCTCTTGGTGGATTTTTCCTTTGACCAGTAAGAATTGTCCTTCCATGTCTCTTTTGATGACTCTAGGTTGAAAGTCAATTTTATCTGATATTAGAACGGCTACTCCATCTTGTTTCCTGAGACCATTTGCTTATAAAATTGTCTTCTAGCCTTTTATTCTGAGGTATACTTTGTCTTTGACACTGAGGTGTGTTTCCTGTATGGAGCAAAATGTAGGGTCCTGTATATGTATCCAGTCTGTTAGTCTATGTCTTTTTATTAGGGAATTGAGGCCACTGAGGTTAAGAGATATTAAGGAATAGTGATCAATACTTCCTGTTATTTTTGATGTTACTTTTATATTTGACTGGTTATCTTCTTTTGGGTTTGATGAAATGTTACTATCTTGACTTTTCCAGGGTGTAGTTTCCCTCCTTGTATTGGTGTTTTCCACCTATTATCCTTTGTAGGGCTTGATTTCTGGAAAGATATTGTGTAAATTTGGTTTTTTCATGAAATATCTTGGTGTCTTTACCTGTGGTGATTGAGAGTTTTGCTGGGTATAGTAGTCTTGGCTGGCATTTGTGTTCTCTTAGAGTCTGTATGAGATCTGCCCAGGATCTTCTAGCTTTCTTGGTCTCAGGTGAGAAGTCTGATGTAATTCTGATATGTCTTTCTTTATATGTTACTTGGCCTTTTTCTCTTACAGCTTTTAATATTCTTTCTTTGTTTAGTACATTTTGGGGGTTTGATTATTATGTGACAGGAGTTATTTCTTTTCTGGTCCAGTCTGTTTGGAGTTCTGAAGGCTTCTTGTATATTCACGGGCATCTCTCTCTTAAGGTTAGGGAAGTTTTCTTCCATAATTTTGTTGAAGATGTTTGCTGGCCCTTTAAGTTGGAAATTTTCACTCTCATATATACTTATAATATATGTTTGGTCTTCTCATTGTCCTGGATTTCCTGGATGTTTTGGGTTACAAGCTTTTTGCATTTTACATTTTCTTTAACTGTTGAGTCAATGGTTTCTATAGTATCTTTGGCATCTGAGATTCTTTCTTCTATCTCTTGCATTCTGTTGTTGATATTTGCATCTATGACCCCTGATTTCTTCCCAAAAATTTCTGTCTCCAAAATTGCCCCTTTGTGATTTCTTAGTCATTTCTACTTCTGTTTTTAGATCCTGAATTGGTTTGCTCAGTTCCTTCACTTGTTTGTGTTTTCCTATAGTTCTTTAAGAGATTTTTGTGATTCCTCTTTCAAGAGTTCTGCCAGTTGACCCAATTTCTCTTGCATTTCTTTAAGTGATTTTTGTGTTTCCTCTTTATTGGATTCTATCTGTTGACCCATATTCTCCTGAATTCCTTTAAGTGATTTTTGTGTTTCCTTCATAAGTGCTTCTCTCTTATTCATTTTCTCCTGCATTTCTTTAAGAGATTTATTTATGTCCTTCTTGTAATTCTCTAATATCATCATGATAAGTAATTTTAAATCCAAATCATGTTTGTGTGTGTGTGTGTGTGTGTGTGTGTGTGTGTGTGTGTGTGTGTGTGTTGGGGTATCCAGGACTTGCTTTTGTAGGAGAATTGGGTTCAAATGCTGCCATATTGCCTTGATTTCTGTTAGTAACATCCCTACATTTGCCTTTTGCCATCTGCTTATCTCTAGTATTAGTTGGTCCTGTTGTCAATGGCCAGTGCTTGAACCTCCTGTGGGCTTGTAAGGCTATTTGCACACCACTGGATATCTGGGTTTCTCCTGGAACAGATTGCTAATGGTCTGCCTTACTCTTGGGTGCCATTGGAGCCCTGGAGTGCCTTGCCCCAAGCAATGCTATACTCGTGTTGTCTCTGTGTACCTGGTATTGCCTGCCAGGTCTGCCCGGGAGCTAAGATGGCAGATGCTGCGAGGACCCCCTCCAAGTGCCAATTACTCTGCAGGGCAAATGTCCCAGGACAGGGCTGGCATACAGACAGCCTGCAGAGCTTCCCAGGTCTTGGACACATGCACAAGCCTGGCGGGCTGCGTCCTGAGTGATGTCAAACATGGCATACCTCTGTGTACCTGGTGTTGTCTGTCCAGTTTAACCAGGAGTGAAGATGGAGGATGCAGCAGGGACCCTTTCCAAGTGCCAATCACTCTGCAGGGCTTCATTTTTTTTCTTTAAAGGCCTCTATTATCTTTATAAAATTGGATGCAAGGTCATTTTATTTTCTTTTGGTTGTGTTAGGAGATTCCATGTTTGCTATAGAAGGATAGCTGTGTTCCGATCAGGTTATATTGTGCCGGTTCTTGTTAATTGTGTTCTTGTGCTATCTCTTATCCATCTGGCAGTTGCTAGATGTTCCTATTGTAGCACACTTTGGGTTGGGGTCTACCCTCGATGAAGCTGATGCAGCAGGTCTCTGGTACCTGCATAACATGGGGCTGAACAATGTAACTCCAGGGGCATTTCAAGTCCCCCAGCAGGTGGGTGTGCCCTGGAGACAGAAAGGGAACGTGCTTGTAGGGGAGAGGAAAGCAGGTAGAGAGATGGTTGAAGAATAAAGGCCCCATGGGAACAGTAAGCTGCTCAGGGCAGTGAGATGTAGCCCATGGGACTAGGTGGGCAGTAGCAATGGGTACAGGAATGAAAACTAACCTTTATGCTTCTTGCAAGCCAGTCTGGTGAAGGTGGGTGGAAACATACCCTGACTGTGTTAAGTTTCTTGATCTGTGTTGTTTCAGTCAGTCCCATCCATTTAACTCCAAATTCCATAATTTCATTTTCTTTATAGTAGAACACTGTCCACTGTGGCTTACCCATTAGTCAGTTTAATAGCTTTTAGGTGATTTCTATTTCCTAGCTATTGTGAATAGAGTGATTTTCACATGACTGAGAAGGTATCTGTTTAATAGGCTCTCATGTTCTATGGGCATGTGCCAAAACCAGTATAGCAGGCAATAAAACTGATCACTTTCAGATATTTTAGAATCCTCCACATTAGTTTCTATAGTGTCTACAACAGTTTTCAACCCTACTAACAGTAAATGGGGACAAAGTGGAATTTTTAACTGGTTCACTCTTCTATATAGTATCCAGAGCTACTATAAATTCATGTGTTTAACATCCATGCCATGGACAATAAGAAGCATTTTACTAAATTGCTTATTGTTTTCATGCTCTTTTATTCTTTCTGCTGCACTCTCTCATTAGCATATACTTTTATTTGACACCTTCTTTATTTTGCTTTATTTATATGATAGAAATTCCCTTTCTAGTATGTCTTTTGCAATGACAAGTAGGTGTTGGTATTTTAGGAGGTTACTTACACACATATACATCTCTCTTGTAACAGCATAGTCTCACATTTGTGTCTCATAACAGGATTATAGTAACAAACTTTAGCATTTCTCCTGAAGCACAAATGCCCAACTCCCATAGTATACTGAATTTCCAGAGTGACATCAAGAGTAACACATCATAAAGTCACAGCACATCAAAATACGCACAGTGATAAAAATAGTAAGAAAGTATGAAATAGTGTGAAAGGCCATAATATGTAATGTCAATTGTTGAAATGGCAAGAATATTAGATTGAGCCCTGGCTCAGACAGTTATTATATGGAATGGGCCCTTGTGTAATCTTATGGGCTATACTACAGGTCTTCCCAGTGTAAGGTTTTATCTACTGTGCACAAAGTTCCAGGACAAAGAGTCTGCTTGTTCTTATGCCTCAACTCCAATAATTTGACCTTACCACACAGTATACAACCCAAGATCATAGTCCAATTATTAAAGACAACAGTCCCCTTGAACACCTAGACCTAGAGGTGACCTAGAGGGTACTAAGTCAAAAGTCTTTAAGAATTATTAGAGTCTTAGAACTATCCCAAAACTCAAAGGAAACTTGGTTATGGTGTGCATCAAAATAATGATTTGTGTCACTGGACCAAAACACTTGGTTTGGTTTATGTCATTGGCTTTGTTGTTGTTAAATTGCCTGAGAATGGAGGACACTAATATTAATAATAAAGGGATGTGTACTTGATTCTCATAGTCACAGCCATTACACATCCTTTGCTTAGGGATATGTGCCTCCAATAAAATTGGCAGTGATGTAGGCAAATACTCAAGCCTGTCCAGTAAGTGCCTGTGTTTCAATTAGATGCTTATTCAGGTAACTGTCTCTAGTCTTGGCTTGTGTTCAGAGCTTGTTTCTCCACTAGTGGTATATCAATATTGTGAAAGGCTTGGCACTGAGCTGTCAACAAATCTCTCTGCTGTTCCCCTAGTTCTGGGGTCCAGCCTCATCACAAGTCAGGCATTATCAAGAACTAGGGATGCATGGTAGATGAATAAGAAGAAAGAAAATTGAGATACAAGCTGACAGGCTGTTCTTGCAGTAAAAGCTCCTGAACTTGGGAGTCAGAGTGCTGTCTAGACTTGGCTCATCCCCAGTCTTTTATTGGAATCATACAAGGAAGTAAGATTTCAAAGTTCAAAGGGGGTATGTAAATGCTTCTCTATTTTCCTATGCCAACATTTTCTTGTAATTCAGAGTAGTACAGATTTGAGAACATAAAAGGGGCATATAAAATCTCAAACATAAAAGTATTATACCAAGTACATTTTTTTTATATTTCCTGACCACCAGTCTCCAGTGAGGTTGAGGGAAGCAGTATTACAGTTACAAAGTCAATATCTTTCACATATGTGTGAGACAATACAGTTTTATAAAAGGGCAAACATGAGACCATACTGCCAACACTGCAGTCTTTGTAATTCTTTCTGGCTTCAACACGTGCACCATCTATTTAATTTTCCTAGCAGTACTAATTTTCTACATTTTAATTCTTCTTGTAGATATTTAAATCTATTTTCTTTTGGAATACAGTCCCATAGCAATGTGCTCTAAGGTGATCTTAAATATATAGCAAAGGACACACTCTTCTGCCAGTATCCCATTCTAGTCCTGGGCCCCACACCATAATCCTACAAGATCTCCAACCTGGTTCAAACATCCAGGACCCCATCTGCCTGTCTACAAAAACATTCTCACTTAACCTATATGGAGAATTCCAAGCAGGCTGCCACCATTTTTCCTGAACCCAAAGAACCCATTGCTGACTTTCTGGAAAATATCTGTATGTCATTCCATCCTCAGTATCATAATTAAAATGTCTTGCTTTTTATATAGAAATAAGAATAAGACTGGTTGAACTGCCATAAATTTACTCATGTCTGCCCAAGGCTCTACTTTTATTTTCACCTTGTGATTAATATATATCAAACCTTGCTAAGATGCTGATACTATCACCATATCCAATTTTACATTGGGTGCAATTTTCCAAAATTTGTAGAGTTTCCTCTACAGTTATATTTCTCTTGAATTATTGAACAGCTTTCATTTTTGTTTTATTGGTAATATCTATGTTCTGCATTTCAATTGGGCTCCTACTAGGTTTTGCCAAGTTACCAAATACTGCTTTAAACAAGAAAGGAGGAAAGAGAAGGAATAGTAAATATATAAGGATAAGGATAAGTGCTAAGTGGATATTAACCTAGAAATCTGGAATACCCAAAACATAATCCACACATCAAATGAGGTACAAGAAGAACGGAGGAGTGGCCCCTTGTTCTGAAAGACCCAGTGAAGCAGTATAGAGCAAAATCACAACAGGGAAGTGGGAAGGGTTGGGTGGGAAAACAGGGGGAGGGAAGGGGACTGATGGGACTTTCGGGGAGTGGGGGTCCAGAAAAGGGGAAATCATTTGAAATGTAAATAAATATAGCAAAGAAAAGAATATTTGCAGAGATGACATTACAAGGTGCTTACTCTAAAGAAGCAGGCCTTGGGGCCTCTCAGTACTCATACTGGGGCCCAAAAGAGGCCATGGCCTCACACTCTGAAACATGGTACCCAGGGAGGTTTTCCTTCCTTGTCATCAGGGGCCAAAGGCATCTCAAGCTTAATTTTGGATGTCTACAACACTCTAGTAGGTAAAATATTGCTCCTCCCTCAAACTTCCACACACCAACAGAGGATGGGTATTAGATAAAGATTTTTTGCTACTTTATTGGCTAATCAATGAACACTGATTTGGAGCTATTCAAGAGAGGTTCTGACCAACACTGAGCTTCACGAGGAAGATCTGGTACTGAGCTCCACTCAAAACAGACTTAAGTTTCTGTTGGTTCACCAGGCCTCTACTATATCTTTCTATACCATGCTGCTCAGAGTTAGGGAAAATATTACAAGCCATTCTTTGCATCTCCATTAATGTGCCCTGCATTGTAATTATACTACAATAAGAAACTTTGCTTTTTCACCCATTTCCTAATCTGTTGCTACTGAACATCTTCATGTAACTATGAGGTAACAGTAACTCAGGATCATACTGAGCCAAAATACTGTTCTACTTCTCATTTCTAACTTCAAATACACATCATGAAACATGGGGTGATAAATAAATCAATATTTAAAGTATTTAATTTTTAATTTTGCATGTGCTTGTGTAGTTTTGCTAATGTAACTACATATATCCAGCAGATAGGATGTCAAGGTCAAAAGAAAACTCTCAGGAGTTAAGTCTCCACCACTACTTTATGGAATCCAGAGGTTGAGCTCTGGTCATCAAGTTCCACATGAGATACTCTGCCCTTGAGCCAGCCCATGAGTATTTTGAAGAATGTCATGCCAGGACAGGAAAAAATGTACTGATTAAAAAACATTCAATAGAGCCAAAGAGAAACAAATGATGTTGGAATGTGAATGTTAAAAATATTAAATAGAAATGAATATGTAGCCCATTTTGCATAAAATCCTGTGGTCAATACCTAGAAGTACAAACATAAATGAGTTAAAATTTACAATCAGATAAGAGCTGTGTATTTGTTCAATAGTAATCTAATTATATAAATATGCACTTTAATATGCATTGCCTAATACAGAATATAAAGAGAGAGACTTGCAGTCCATTTAAATGTAAAGAACAACATAGTTTTCTAAGAGACTCATAAAACCTGTATTTCTTTTGATTTCCCTCACATAGTTGGAAGGTCAGGCCCTATTGCTGAGAGTTCAGTTCAGTTTAGACACAAAATCCAGAAATCACTTAGCTGTAAATGAGTTGAAGGCCTACGCCCTGAGAACTAGCTTTATGGGATGAAAAGGAACCATATAAACTTCCAGAGGATGGAAACAATCAACGATCCTCCCCAGCTATAATCACAATAATGACCCAGATATTGTGATAATCATAGTGGTAAATAATGGCACACATGCCATGGTGAAAACCAGTAGCTCTTTATTTGAACTTAAGATGAAATATAAAAAATATAATAAATAAAATAAAAAAAAAAAAAAACAAGAAGAAACTCATGCCTGACAATAAACCGGTAACCATCTACCAAGAGTTAGAAACGTTATTGATCTTGGAAGAAAACCCGCAACCTCAACTTTACTAAACCAGGATAATTCTTAATTCTATATGGTGAGTATACTCCTCACCCCTCATCAAGTAAGTTTCTCTTTTCAATAGAGAGGGACTGATATAGAAAAGCACCACTAATCAAAATGCAGTTAAGGAGACCAGTACCAATGAGTACATCTATAATGCAACTCTTGCACCTGAGGCTTTGGTCTCATTGCAAAAGAGATGGGATACAGTGTGGGGGAGGTGACACAAAGATTTAAGAACAAGAGGATCTAGGCATTTGTTGTGAGATTGTGTCTCAAGTAATATCAGAAGTTACACACATAATATCTCAACAAGATGACTAACTAAACATGAGCTGAACAAGGATAGCCACAATGAACATGCCAATCTGAATAAGGTGCAACCACGAGATCTAAACCCTGCACAAGAAAAAACAGACAACTAAGGACTGCTAAGAGTGGTAGAAATAGTTTTCCCTAGGAAAAACACACAAACTGATAATACAATACAACAGTATCAGGTATTAAAAACAAGTAACATAGGCTAAGCACAATATACTTGGGAATATATATGCATATATGTATATGTAACAATAATTTTGGATGAAAGTTGCATGATTGATGTAAAAAATAGATGTGAAAGAGTTTGGAGGGAAGAAATGGAAGGGAAAATATTTTATTAAATATTAATCTAAGTAATAATCTCAAAATGAAAGAAAAACAAAGTAATTATAAAAACATAAAAATGACACCAGTTAGTTATTTGAAAATAAAACCATTTCAGCTAACAATGATGGACAAAGATATATAATTCTAAAAAAAGGTGTGTTTTTCATATTTAGTGAATAATTCCCAATATGCAATACAGGGAGTAATTCAGACAAATAACAATGGTAGAGTTGGTCATGAATCTCTGGCAGTCAAATACAAAACATGATTACTCAATTGTTGAGAGCAAGGAAAACTGGTCCTTTGCTGAAGTGTAGGTAATTTAATGTACATTATGCTATGATTTATAAGATGAATGTAAGGAGAAAGGTCATAAAATCCCATACAAGTGGTATGTGTATTTTAGAGTCAATATATAAGACCAACAATATGATAATGGTTCACAAATATTTGGTGAGTAAGGAACAGAAAACAAAAAGCATAGATCAATAACAATGAGTAACATAAATGTAAGATGAAGCTAATTTTCTATGGCTGTAATGAGACACCATGAAGAAAACATTTAATTGAGGTACTCATAGTTTTATGGTGTTATGGTACATGACCACCATGGGAGGGAGCATGGCAGCAGGAAACCATGACACTGGAGTAGTAGATGAGAGCTTACATCTGATACACAAGTATAAAGCAGAGAAAGAGAAAAAGACCCAGAATAGCGAAAAGTATTCTCAACAGTAAAAGAATTTCTGGAGGAATCAGTATCCCAGAACTCAAGCAGTAGTACAGAGCAACAGTATTAAAAACTGCATGGTACAGTGACAGGCAATTATATCAATGGAATGGATTTGAAGATCCATAAATGAAGCCACACACCTATGATCATGTGATTTTTGACAAAGGAGCTAAAACCATCCAGCAGAAAAATGACAGCATTTTCAACAAATGGCGCAGGTTCAACTGGAGGTCAGGATGTAGAAGAATGCAAATTGATCATTCTTATCTCCTCGCACAAAGCTTAAGTACAATTGGATCAAGGACATATAAAACTACCCTATAGAGGGCTAATATCCAAAATATGCAAAGAACTCAAGAAATTAGACTCCAGAGAACTAAATAACTCTATTAAAATAGATACAGAAATAAATAAAGAATTCACAACTGAGGAAATCCAAATTCCTGAGAAGCACCTGAAGAAGTGTTCAACATCCTTAGTCATCAGGGAAATAATAAAAAAATTCAATTGATCCAATTAAGAACAAAAGAAAACTGTAATGCAAAAGGTCAAAATATTGAATAGGAATGAGAATATAGCTCACTTAGCATGAGAGCCTATGCAAAATATACAGATGTACAAACATACATGCATGAAAGTTAAGCCGATAAGAGCTGTGTATTTCTTCAATAATATTCTACCTATATAAATATATACTTAAATATGCATTGTTTAATGCAAAAACTAAATAGAGAATTGAATTCAATTCATTTAAATACAAAGCTCAACAGAAGTCTAAAAGACTGCTATACCATAGGGGATTTTTTTTTGATTTTCCTCCTAGAGGTGAAAGGTAAGTGTTGGATCTATGCTCCAGGCCAGGTGTGACCATGAAGTAACACCATGGATTGAGTCTCATGTCGGAGGTTTGTTTGGGGAGGTAGAAGCTGATACAGAGGCAGCCTCTGATGGAGGTAGAGGAAAAAAGAGGTGGGAGGATTAATGGGGCCTTTTTATCAAGGAATGTAGTGTATGTAAAGGAGGACATGTGAAGTAAGACAACCTTGGGAGTGGGTTGTCTCTAGGCAGCTAATGATGACATGGTCTGTTGTCTCTGGACCCATTAGGCTGGCCATGGAGTAGCAGGTTGCTAATAGTAAGACCCTATTGCTCAGAACTTTATTTAGACACAGAGCAAAATACCAATGAGTACATCTATAATGTAATTTCTGCATCTAAGGCTTTGGTAGCATTGCAGAAGAGGTGACATGGGAGAGTTGGCAGAAAAATTTTAAAATCAAGAGGATCTTGATGTTTGCTATGAGGTTGTATCTCCAACTAATATCAGAATCTGCACACATAAACTCTCACTAACATGAATCCCCAAATAAAAGCTGAACAAGGACAGCAAAAATAGACATGTTAAATTGGATGCCGATCAGAACATGAGACCTCATCCTTACATGAGAAATAACAGGCAACTGAGAAATGCTGAGAGAGGGGGAAAGTTTTCTACTAGGAAAATATACCAAATGGTTATACAATACAAAACTGTCAGTTATAAAAATAAGTTGCATAGATTGAGCACAGACATACTATATATACACATACACATAGATAGATAGATAGATAGATAGATAGATAGATAGATAGATAGATAGATAGACGGACAGACGGACGGACAGAGAGACAGACAGATGGACAGAGAGACAGACGGACGGACGGACAGACGGACGGACAGACAGACAGACAGACAGACACACAGACAGACAGACAGACAGACAGACAGACAGACAGACAGACAGACAGACAGACAGATAGATAGATAGATAGATAGATAGATAGATGGATGGATGGACAAAATTAGTGATAGGAGTGGCATAATTAATGTGAAAATACAAGGCATGAGATATGGAAATGTTTGAAGACAGGAAAGGGGAGGGAAATTATGCTATTATATAATTATTTCAAACACAAAGCAAAACAAAACAAAACAAATTTAAAGACCTACAAATGGCACCAGATGGCTATTTGAAAGAAAAGTCATATCAACTTAAAATTAATTTATAGTCAAGTAATATCATTGAAAAAATGACATATTTTTAAAGTTTATTGAATAATTATTCCCAAGAGTTAAGGCAGAGGAATGACCCAGATACAGAACGATGCAGGAATTAGTCATGATACTTTGGTAGTCACATACAGAACAAGGACTCCTGGTCATATGCTGTAGTATAGGTGATTTAATGTTCATTATGCTATGTTAGATAGGATGAATGAAAGGAGGAAAAAGTCACACAATCTCACAAGTAGAAAGAATCGTTTAGTCAATATATACAGAACAACTACATGATAAGTGTTTGGTGAAACTTACTTTGGTGAGTAAGGGAAAGAAAAAAGCATAGATTAATAATATTAAGCAACATAAATGTAAGATGAAGTAAATTTTAGTTGTTTTTCCACGGATGTCATGAGACACCATGACCAAGGCAACTTATAAAAGTAAATGGTGAATCTGGGAACTCATAGTTCCAAAATGTTATAGCACATAACCATTTTGAGAAAGACAATAGCAACAGACAATCATGGTACTGGAATAGGAGGTGACAGCTTACATCTGATGCACAAGCATGAAGAAGAGAGAAAGGGAGAGAGAGACAGAGACAGGACAGAGGCATACAGAGACAGACAGAGACAGAGATTTACAGAGACAGAGACATATACTTACAGAGACAGACAGAGACAGAGGGATAGAGAAAAAAATACAGCAACTGACAGACAGAGACAGAAAGAGATAGAGAGATAGTGAGAGTGTCAACTGGGAGTGGCACCACTTTTAAACCTCAAAAGCCCATCCCAAATGACATTCCTCCTTCAAGAAGGCCTCTTTCCCAAAACGTTAACCAATTTTGGACTTTTTGTTCAAATACATGAGAACATTTGGGCCATTCTCATTCAAATCTGCAGATTCACACATTGGCCTCCACAGACTTGTAACCATATCATAATGGAAAATGCATTCAGTCCCACTTCAAAAGTCTCCATCATCTATCACAGTCTCATGGCTAGCTAATCATCCAAAATTTTTGCTAAGACTTAAGGCAATCTGTTAATTGTAGTCCCTGGTCAAATCAAAGGCGATAAATGTTTCCAACATGTAAAGGCACAGATCATACATCACCATTCCAAAACAGAGGAATGGGACATTATGTGGTAACACTGGGCCAAAGCAAAATCAAACTCCAATAAGACAAACGCTAAGTCCTGTAGATCCATGTCTTGGTGAAAAAAGGCTGAGATGACTCTACTTTCAGCTTTGCTCCTGCAGCACACTTCTCTCGTGTTGGTTTCACTCTTTTTTTATTTAATTATTTGTTGATGTGTGTATGTATGTGTGTATTATGTACGAACATATGTACATATGGCATGTGTTTATTTATTTATTTATTTATTTATTTATTTATTTATTTATTTATTCATTTTACAATCCAGATTTTATAACCCTCTTTGTCTATCTTCTCACTTCCTTATCCCATACCTCTTCTACATTCCCTGTCCCAGAAAGAATGTACCCACCACACACCTCCAAACTAACCAGACCTCTAAACTCCCTGGAGCTTCCTGTCTCTTGAGGATTATAGATGCCATCTTTTCTCACTGAAGCCAGACCAGGAAGTCCTCTGCTCTATATGTGTTGGGGGCCTCATTTCAGCTAGTGTATGCTGCCTGGTTGGTGGTCTGGTGTTTGATAGATATTTGGGGGTCCAGATTAATTGAGACTGCTGGTTCTCCTCCATGGTCACCCTCCTCCAGTGTTTCTTCCAGCTTTACCCTAATTCAACCACAGAGATCAACAGCATCTGTCCATTGGTTGAATGCAAATATCTACATCAGACTCTCTCAGCTGCTTGTTGGGTTTTTTGGAGGGCACTTATGATAGGTCTGTTTTTATGAGCACTCCTTAGCCTCAATAATAGTGTCAGGTCTTGGAACCTCCCCCTCACCTGGAAGCCACTTTGGGCCTGTTGCTGGACTATCTTACCTCAGGCTCCTCTCCATTTCCATCTCTGCAGTTCTTTTAGACAGGAACAATTATGGGTCAGAATTTTGACTGTGGGATGGCAACCCCATTCCCCACTTGATGCTCTGTCTTTCTACTGGAGGTAGGCTCTACAAGTTCCCTCTCCCCACTGTAGGGCATTCCATATAAAGGCCCTCCCTTTGAGTCCTGAGAGTCTCTCACCTCTCAGGTCTCTGGTATATTCTAGAGGGTCCCCCAACCTCCTGCTTCCTGAGGTTGCCCATTTCCATGCTTTCTTCTCGACCTCAGCATTTCAGTCTCTTTCCCCCACCCAATACCAGATCATGTTCCCCCTATACCCTCACCCCTATCCACTGCTCCTCCCAGGTCCCTCTCTGTTTTCCCCTTTATTTCTTCTCCTTTCGAAGTGAGACTTAGGTGTCCTCACTTGGACCATTCAGCTTGTTGAACTTTTTTGAATTCTATAGACTGTATTCATTTCACCACATGTATTTGAGTTTCCATATTTCACTCTAAATTTTGTTTAGAACAGAAATATGAACCATACTAACTCCTGAAACAGAGTGCTGACTGAAGGAAATGGAAATGAAGAGAAATAAAAGTTATTTTGTGACTTGATTAATTCTGACTCCTGTAGCCACACTAAATTATAAAAATTTGTTGAACTCTCTCCATATCCAGATTCGGCTGGGAGAAAACTGATCTCCCAAAAGTGCTGACATACCTCTGAGTACAGGTAGGACCACCACTTCTGCTCTGAGGGACCTTCTTGGAAACCTCAGGAGAGGGGAACTGAGGAGCAGCCTGGGATAGGATCCTTGTAGGTTCCATTTGTGCCGGGAATTGAACGTCTGCTACGGCTCTCTATACCCAGATCCTGCCAGGAGAGAGCTTGTCTCCTGTGAGTTTTGACACACATATGAGAACAGGTAGAACCACAACTTCTACAACCCAGAGCCCTGAAATATTGGAACCGAGGAGCAGCCTGGGACATGATCCTACCAGTTTCCATCTGCACCTGGAGCTGAACCTTTGCTACAGCCCTCCAAACCTAGATCCCACTGTGGGAGAGCTGGTCTCCAAGGAGTGCTTACACACAGAATTACAGAAGGGACAAGCCACAGTCAGAGACAGCAAAACCAGCTAAAACAGAGATAACCAGATGGTAAAAGTCAAGGGTAAGAGTTTAAGCAAGAGAAACCAAGGCTATTGGCATCATCAGAACCAAGCTCACCCATCACAGCAATCCATAGATATGACAACACAAGAAAAGCAAGACTCTGACATAAAATCACATCTGATGGTGATGATAGAGGACTTAAAGAAGGACATAAATGACTCACTTAAAGAAATACAGGAGAACACAGGTAAACAGGTAGAAGCCCTTAAAAGAGAGTGAAGATTCTAGACTTGAAGGGCAATTATCTTCAACAAAATGATAGAAGAAAATTTCCCGAACCATATTAAAAATGGGGTACAGGATTAAACAAAGAATTCTCAGTTGAGGAATACCAGATGGCTGAGAAACATATAATGAAATATTCAACATCTTTAATCATCAGGGGAATACAAATGAACCCAACTCTAAGATTCCACCTCACACCAGTCATAATGGCTAGGATCAAAAACACAGGGCACAACAAATGCTAGAGAGGATGTGGAGGAAGGTGAACATGCCTACATTGCTGGTGGGATTTCAAGCTGGTAAAACCATTCTGGAAATCTGTTTGGCCATTCATCAGAAAACTGGACATAGTACTACCTGAGAACCCAGCTATACCACTCCTGGACATATACTCAGAAGATGCTTCAACATGTAATAAGGACACATGTTCCACTATGTTCATAGCAGCCTTATTTGTAATAGCCAGAATCTAGAAAGAGCCCAGATGTTCCTCAACAGAAGAATGGAAACAGACAATATGTTACATTTACATAATCGAATACTATCCAGCTATTAAAAACAATAAATATATGAAATTCTTGGTCAAATGGATGGAACAAGAAAATATCATCCTGTGTGAAGTAACCCAATCACAAAAGAACACACATGGTATGTACTCACTGATAAGTGGCTATTAGCCCAAAAGCTCAGAATACCCAAGATACAACTCACAGACCACAGGAAGCACAAGAAGAAGGAAGAGAAAAGTGGGGATATTAAGATTCCTCTTAGAAGGTGGATCAAAATGCCCATGGCCCACAGTCAACCAATAGATTGAGCATAGGGTCCCAAATGGAGGAGTTAGAAATAGGACCCAAGGAGCTGAAGAGTTTTGCAGCCCCATAGGAAGAACAATAATATGTACCAACATGTAGCCAGAGAGCTCCAAGGGACTAAACCTCCAACCAAAGAATACACATGGAGGGACCCATGACTGTAGCTACACATGTAGCAGGGGATGGTCTTTTCAGGCATTAATGTGAGGAGAGGCCTTTGGTCCTATGAAGGCTTAATGCCCCAGTGTAGGGAAATTCCAGGTCAGGAAAGTGAGAAGGGGGTTGGTAATCAGAGGAAGGGGGTGGGATAGGGAGGTTTTAGAGGAGTAACAAAGAAAGGGGATACCATTTAAATTTAAATAATGAAAATATCTAATAAAATAAAACTTGAAGGCATTGTGCAGAAAAACACAAAAGTCCGACTCTTTCCACATTCATGTGGACATGGATGTTGATGGATCTCATTGCAAAACATATGTGCACTTATCCAATTTTAAAAATTAGAGACAGTGAATTTGTTGTCCAGAGTGAGTACTCATTTGGATGAAGAAAGATTTAACAGTCTTCCTTTGAGAAGGTTTATTTTTTACTAAATAATTTATAAACCTGGAGAAATTAATAAGGACTATGATATTAAACTGTATGTATTTAAGTCTTAAACACTGAGAAGGGTGTTTAAAAAGAATATTTGCAAGATACAACATTTGTGAAAGCATTATAAATTTCAGTGACTACTGCCCTTCCTTATACTTCCATTTGCCTTGTAATTAAGGAGAGTTTGTCAACAGTAGGAGCAGTTCTCTACCACAGAACACTTACACAAGGAGTCCCATCAAAAGAAGATTGTAAAGCCCTAAGTAACACAGCTTCAGAAATGCCACAGTCAGTATTTGTATGACAAGACCCATTTCTCTCAACTTTTACAAAAATTACTGCTGTAATTAACCAATTGAAGATGAGGTAACAAACTGAAGAAGGTTGCAAAAATGGTCCACGCTGATAAGAAAAATGTTTCCCCCAAAACCTTTTATCGTTCAAGCAGCTCTCAGCTGCTGCTCTGAACTCTTTCCAGTTCTTCAGGGTGCTCCAAAGCATTGTTATCTACACATTCTTCCTCCTCAGGGATGTCCTGCATGGCTCTCTGCAGAAGTAGCTTCAGAGTCTTCCTTCTGAACCTTCGGCGCCTAATAGAGCCAACGAGGAAGTAAATGATGGGGTTGGTGCAGCTGTTAACACAGGATAGGAATTGTGTATCATAAAAAACATCACAATTGTTAATGTAATGTAAATCACCAACCCATAGATAGAGTAGCCAATAGACCTCAAAGGGAAGACCAAAGATCAGGAAGACCAACACTGTGAATGCAATGGTTACATAAAGCCTGGTCACAGGAATTCGCTGTGAGCCACAGAAGATCCTGACAAGCAGGGTGAGGTTCGACCCAATGAGAACAACAAATGAAGCAATTAACCATACACTAGTGATGACATCAGAAGCTAGACACCAATAAATGTCAAAACTATTAAACAGTAAGCCACATGCCATCCCTTCCAGGAGACCCGACAACAGGGACATAGCCCAAAGCACAAAACATGTGATAGCTGATGTGCGTTTTGAACGATTACAGTGATACCAGATGGGCCATATTACAGACAAGCAGCGTTCAATACTAATGGTGCTGAGAATGCTCAGACCAGAAAGATAAAAAAATATTCTCAAAACATAAAAAACCAAAGGGATTTCAAGAAAAATCGAGTAAAGAAAGTAAATGGCAAAAAGAAGGGAAAACACAAACTGAGAGCACAGGAAGAGAAAGTCAGCCATAGCCAGGTTGAAGATGTAGACAGAGAAGGCATTCCTATGCATACGTATGCCCAGAAGCCACATCACTTTGGCATTGAGTCCCATCCCAAGCAGGGAAATGATGATGGAAAGCACACTTATGGCTTGGATCTTGACTTTGCAATATGAAGAATCAGTGTAGTAGCTTCCATTCAGCATTGTGATGTTAGTTTTCAAGGCTGAGATGCTTAGATTCTTGCTTAGGAAATCTCCACTCATGTTCCTAAAAATATAACAAAATAAAAATACATGAGCACATGCTGTGGACTCTCTGATTCAGGAACACACAGCTCTGTGGTAATGCCTGACCTGGTTCATAAGTAGGAGAAACAGAACTCTAGAAGTTAAGTAATATATTTATACCAGTATTTCTGGAGGCTTTATTAATTTAATTTTCTGGAGCATTAATTTAAATGATCTTGGTATTTTGGGGGGGCAGTCTATAGCCTGTGACTTTTAATGGTATGAGAGTAGTTGATGACATCTACATAGAAACTCAGCATCTCATACTGTGTCAGAATGAAGCACAACTCTGAACCTAGCTTTCTTATTTTCATGAGGAAGGTTCTTTCCACTGCAGGAACTCAGAAGCCAGAAGCATATCAAACAGCTCCTCCTAGTCTGGGCAGGGTGAGAAGTCATCAATTGTGAAAAAATAAAAATCGTGAATGGAATGCCAAGTCATACTAAGACCAGTTTGAAAATAACCAGACCTATATGCTAGTATGACTTAGTCTCTATTTCAGATTCGAACTTAAAAGAATAAAAGACTTTGAGGATATTAAGCAGTTTTCTATTGTCTGTTGCTACAACACATGTGTACATTTCTCTATGGAGACACAGTAGGTAATTGAAAATGTTCACTGATTTATCATTATTCATGAATTATATACTTGCTTTCTCCCTCATTCTCTCTCTCTCTCCATTATATGTGGATATATATATATATATATATATCACAAATAAGTTACATTTGTATTATCAAAGAAGGATAAGAAAACTAAATTAAAGAAATGGCCTTTTACACAAGAAGACTGCTGTGACTGGATGACCTAAGAGATGGATTATAAATAAAGTGGAATTTGCAAGAAGTTCTCAGTTTTTCTTTTTTATATAGTTGTTTAGTTTATATACATAACTATTCATTGTACTCTACAAATGGTAACATTTTAAAACTAATATTGGTGATACTTGAAAATTCAATCTGCACTAGATTTTAAATAGCATCTATAGACTTATTCTTTTTGAGCCCTAAGGACTAAGTTCAATGATTCATTGATGATCACCTGATTTTCTCCCATAAGAATTACAAGCTGCCTTTTTAAGTTATAGCTCCAATTATGAGATAAATTGTATACATTTTACTTTTTAAATTAAACACAAGAAAGAATGCAAAAACAAGAGTGGCTTTTGAATGAGGTTAAATTTATTTCATATCAGTCTCTAAAATGTCAGCTAAGTAGCAGAAAACTGACAGAAGAACCCTGTACATTGTTTGTGGCCTGTACAGAAGACTGGGCTTTATTTAGTGGCTTGATTTCCCTGGCTTGCTCAGGGGAACTCAGAAAAATCATTGCCCTTATACTGTGCTTACTTTTTACAAAGGATTCACTGAACAGACTTAACTTGATGAAGGAAATGATGAAGAATAGGCCTAATGCAGGTGTAAAGTGTCTTCCAAATCTAGAGATGGTTAATCAGATTTTAATTTAAGCAGACACACTTAATACTTTATAACTATTTTTCATTTAAGTGTGGATATCTATGGTCTGCTTCATATGGTGCTTTGCAATAAAATGAAAATTTATGTATAATGTTTCTACTAAGGTAACAAAATCATGAAATAATTTTTTCTACAAGTGGTAAACAACAGTCTTTTTTAAATATTTTTATTTTCTATATTCTTTGTTTACATTCCAAATGATTTCCTATTTCCTGGATCCCCCCTCACCATATGTCCCATAAACCTTCTTCTCTCCATCCCAACAGTCTTGATTCTTAACCCTGTAGTGCCTCAGTTTTCCTTTGGGGTGTACTTCCCAGGTATCAGAGGTAATTTCAGTCTACAGGTCTCTATTTCCACATGATTAAGGAAGGCCTTACTAATGGAAACAAGTTCCTTCTAGCCATTAGAACAAAAGAAAGATTAATTTAGATCCTGGAAAACTGTATTTTAAAAAATAAGCTTCCTTATATTTTTCCAAACCTATGTTCAGTAATTTAATTATGCTTTGAAGATTTAATTTAAAAACTTTATAGCAAATCATTTCCTGCTTTTCTTTTTGAGACAAAGGCTTAGTAGCTCATACCAGCCTCCAGTTCTCTATGTAGCTAAACATGACCTTGAATACCTGATGTTTCTGTCTCCCTTCTTTTCAGTTTCTGGAACCACAGGCATGTACAATCATGTCCAGCTTTAGAGAGTAAAACATTTTAATTTGTTCTTGATTTGTATGATGTTTGGGGGCTTTACAATTAGGCACTGAATATTGTCAGTAAATGGAAAAAAATTTATCTCCAGAATATAAGGTTGTTCGTTGAAAAAAAAATCCTAGACTTTATGAATAAATTTTTTAAAACTGTAAATTTATATTAAATTATGTATCACAACTTGCTCCATTTTCCTAAAATGATCTACTGGCTTTGCTTAGGATTAAAAACCTCAAATCTATCTTTTACTTTTTAGAAGGAAGAAAAAAAAAGCAAATAACTGAATTATTATAGAAAATTTTAGATCTGTGGAGTTTTTTTTGTTTTAAATTATAAAACTTGTTGGTATGATAAACTGATCCCTTTTTTCCTTATCCAAATAGAATGCAAGTCAGAGATGTAGCCAGTTGTGATTCATTTTCATTACAATTAGTCAAGTCTAGCTAACTCCTAAGGGTAAACATTTGTGTCTTATATAACAGAATTACTTTATAGTTTGAAAGCACTTTGCAGACACATTTTGTATATAAAGGATGCAATTACACGACATAGTGGCAGTGCTTTAAAACATGAACCTAATTTTAAAAATCGACAGCTATGGTATTGTTTTAATGATCAGCTTTTCTGTTTATTCTAAAACTAAGTTAAAAGATAAAAGTTTAATGAGAAAAAATGAAAAAAATATCATTACTGATGGTTTTTTCAGGTGAAGTTCTAGTATGATTGAAAGAATGTCTTATGCTGTAATATGGCTAATGATGGAATTCTTCATTCTGCAGTGAAGAAATGTCCAGTAAATGACTATATTGTTGACTTCGAAATATTTCAGGTGAGAATGTAAGCATTGGTTCTAAGATTAACTTAATTTCTAAGACTCTTGAGAAATTAAAAAGCAAATTTGGAGTTATATAAAATGAAGGAAAAGGTAACAACTGCTAAATAGATGTCATGTGTGAAAGAAACAACTACAGAGCAAGAGAGCACTTAGTAGTAAATATCTATCAGACATGGTAACTTTCTTAAAAAAATACCTCACACTAGGGGATGGGTCAGGGAGGATAGTATAAGTTAAGATTCAAAATTTTTCTTAATCTATAAAAATATAGGGACATTCCACCAAACATAAGGTCATTCCAAATGAACAAGCTAAAAAAATGAACCTCTATATAACAAAAATGTGTTAACCAGTTTCTGAAGTAAACGACACATAAAGAATGCTGATCTGAAAGGCTGCATAAACATGAGACAGTTTACTTGTATAGCAAAACCTATCAGCAAAACAACAGTCCTGTGTAAATGAATGTCTTTGATCAGGAAAATCAGGGAAAGATAACATTTTATATCATGAAAGAATCTAACTTCAAAAATTAAGTCTTTTTTTCTTTGTATGTGTGTGTGTGTGTGTGTGTGTGTGTGTGAGAGAGAGAGAGAGAGAGAGAGAGAGAGAGAGAGAGAGAGAGAGAGAGAGTGAGTTCCATCTAAGAATCTCTGAATAATTTTAAAAGTGAGTTCTTACCTACCACATTGTGTGCCATCCTTGGCGATTTGACTCCCAGAGGGTCAAGCTCCTAATCACCCACCAAAGAGCAATTTGAATTTGTGCATGAAAGACAGAAACACACACATGTACACACACACACACACACACACACACACACACACATCACAGACTGAAAGTATTTTAAGTGAAATGTTTGCTAAATACTGCTATCTATTAAATATCATACCCTAGGTCTCACACACACACGCGAACCAAACTCTGAGTGCTCATCTTAGCTCCCAGTGGGGCAAAATCATCTCTCATAAATCTATTTCATACTGAAGTATTGGCAATCTTATACAATGTTCTCTTTCTGTGTTTCTCCTGGGGAAGAAAGAAAAATTAAGTCTTATACCCATCCTGACAGAGAGCAAATCCCTTGGGTCTATTCTACCTATCAGGCTGTATACCCAACCTGGATCTTCTCTGCATCAACTCAGATGTCTTTGATAAGAAAATCTCCTGCTCTGAAAGACTTTTCCTGTCACTTCCCCCAAAGTATATATTTTATGAATCACCTGGGGACTCCTCCAAATGGTGAGCAAAAACTTATACCAAAAGAAATAACCAAGAACTAGATTTCAGATGCTTGGGTCATATCACCAAACTAAAAAATGTATATGAAAAATAACACAAATACATCTCTCCATAAAGATCAGTGATTCTCGTGTATATATCACCAAGGAGAATAATTTAAAGAAAGCTCAGGATTTGTTCAAAGGAACAAATACAAACATATTCGAGAGTTCATGTAATTCAAAAAGGATTTGAATAGCCACATGAATGAACATAAAGAAGACAGGAATAAATACCAGAATAAAAGAAAAAATGCAATTTTCTAGCTACCCATATAGCAGAAGATTGTTGTTAGAAACATAAATATCTCACACAGTAAAACATCAAATAGCAACCCAATCACAGGAAGAAATATATATTTGGACAGACGTACAACAAAGACACATACCCATGTTTCAAATGCTAACATTTTGAAAAATGATCATTAATGCCATCAAGAAATTTTAAATTGCCATGAGTGTCTATCTATCTTGTCTCAATAGGAATGGATATTACCAAAAATTTAAAGAACAAGAAATAATGATAAGGATATGGGTAAAGAAGAACACTAAAACACTAATTCACTCTTGTTGGTGAGAATGCAAACTGGTACTACCACTATAATATTATTCTGTGGATTCCTCAGAAAATGAGGTAGATCTGTTATAGTACCTGTACTGGTTTGTTTTATATGAACTTGAAATAAGCTGGAGTCATTAAAGAGGAAAAGCAACAATTGAGAAAAAGCCTTCATAAGAGCAGACTATACACCAGTCTGTAGGGCAATTCTTTGGGTAGCAATTGATGGGTCAAACCTAGACAATAACCTAGAATACCAACACAGGTTATGCACAAATGTGTTCACATCAACAGCCAGGCATTGATGAATGGTGGTTTCTGGTAGGGCTAACTCTGGAGCTGAATAATTGACTAACAACAGATTCAACAAGAGGGGAAATCATTTCTTCCAATCAAGTTCCCAATAGTAATCAAATTAAGTGCCAATAGAGAGTTCAATTCACCCAACTGGCATACAGAATAAATTTTATAAAACAAAACTAAATATCATAATCTCTAAAAGGAACTGATAGTGAGAGAATTTGACAGAGATGAGAGGAATATTTGATAGAGCTTGGAAGAGTAATCAGAGTACACTCTGCTTAAATAAAATATTTATAAAAGAAAATTGATCAATATTTAATGCTTGGGGTAGAACACTGGTATATTGCATCATAGCAACAGCCATCTCTGAGTCCAGATAGAGCTCCACACTCCATGCTCTTTCTTTGGGTTATAGATAGGTTAAACATTTCATGTAACTTTCCCAAAATATGTACATCATTGATAAGTTATAATTAATTGTGTTTCTCACACTCACTCAATTTTATACCAGCTGTTGCCCACTGAAACAGAAATGCACAAAGTAATGAAAACTTTCTGTTGAAGAAAATGCAGGTAATTTAGGAACTGACATAAATGGGATTTAAGAGATAGTGCCTGAACACATGTATTTGCTAAATCAAGGAAAGGGTCAAAATTACAACAGTATAAGATTGTGTAGTTAGGATAAGAGAAGAGTTTAGGAAAGTACAAGAGGACATTGCCTTGGTTCAGTGTCCGCTCAACCCAGGCTATAAACCTACAATGCTGTCATGAGACTTTTGTGGGTCCTTCTCAGAAACATGACATATTTTGGTGGTTTTCTACCTCAAGATATAGTTACATTTTTATGGACTATAAACAATAGATAATGGCTTGGGAAGAAGGTCTCAAAAGAGAATCTTACCTTTGCTCTATTATTCTTATGGTAGATATTAAGCTTGTCTGTGGCGAAGAGTTCTCTGAATCTGCTGTCAATATGAATAGCTTCTAGCACATAAACTGCATAAAAACTGGTGCTTGAGGAAGGATGTTCAAAAGAGGAAGAAAGAACTGTGGTTTCCTGTACTTGTATCTGCATTGTCACTCCTTTGAGTCATGCTCTTCATGAGATTGATCTGAACATTTGGCCTGGTTCCTACCTCCATCTCTTTGGTCATAAGAATCCTATGGCTCCTCTTCCCTTTTAGTTCTTGGGTTTTCTTTAACTTTCTGCATCTAGAAGGTGAGCAATTTTAAACAATGTGAGCCAGTTCTGAATTTTTTCAGACATAAGATGTTTGAACATCTAGACCACTATGGAATAATAAACATAGTGTTAATAAGCAAATTTGATAAAGTTGCAGAATAGTGACTTGAAATATACCAGTTAGGAGTCTGAACTTTGAAACTAGAAGCATTCCTTGAGTCAGAAACCCAGCCAGAGTAGGATTTCAGGAATATGTAGTCTTCAGGCTCCTGGAACATCCTCCTTACTGCTAAGATGACTAAGAATGAGGCTAACTCAGCACTCAGCAACAGGGCTTTAAAAAATAACTCAAAATGAAGTCTGTAGGAGGGCTGGACAAACCTGCCTCTGCAAAGTTAATAATGAAGGAAACCAAAAAGGCAGCTGAAATGAATAAAGCTTTGATAAGAAATGAATGAACCAGCTAGCATGAGAAGGGAGAGAAAAAGAAACAGATCAAATTGACAAAGTTATTTAGTTGCAGACAGTGTTGAATAGTAATGTAGAGTGACTGGCATAGGATAAAACACGAGAGAAAGGAGCCATGTCTTCTTGATGTCAAAGCAATGTCTCATTAGTAATTCCTGTCTCACTATTTTATGATGCTATAGTCTTTTATAAACTATTTTGCAAAGGTAAATTTAGTAGCTATAGGACATTTCAATTTTTTAAAAAAAAATGTTTTTTGCATATGGATTTCATGTACATTAGTAAAATGGATGCTCTTTTAAATATTCATACATACATGAGCACGTGTTGATGAAGTCCAGAGTTTAATGTCTGGGGTATTCCTATCACCCTCTTTACCTTGTATCTTGAATCAGTTGTCTCCACTTGAAACCATAACTTACCTGTTGAGCTATTTTCCTTAACTCTCTTTCTCCAGTGTTTCCCATATGCTGATAAAATAGACAGACTATCAATCTGCATCAATATGGGGATGAGGGTTTAAACTCAGACTCTTGCATTGCACACCAAGTGTTTTCCTTTCTGAATCATCTTCCAAATCTAATTAGCTACATTTTTTCTGAATTAAGAAGCATTACTTCCCTGTATTCTAAATATAAATGATTTTTAAGAGATGGGATTATTTACCAGGTTGGCAATTTTATTTGTATTAGGTTGTTTGTTTTGTTGTTTAGTTGTTTAGCTGATTGAGTGGCTGGCTGGTTAGTTGTGTGGTTGGGTGGGTGTTTGCCTGGATGTTTAGTTGGATGGATGGTTGAGTGGGTTTACTGATTAGTTAGTTCATTCTTTGGTTGGTTGGTTGTGTTTTCAATTTGTTGGTTGACTTTCTTTAGCCAGGATACAGTAACATATGAATTATAATATGATTTGGTTGTTTGCATTGTCATATTTATGCTCCATAGGAGAAAGAGTTTTATTTCATAGTCCAAAATATGATACATACTAAGTGGCAACTTAAATTCAAATACTGTATTTACTCAGTCAAAAATATCTTAAATTACTTCTATCCCCATATGATAATTTGATAGATTTTTTACTTATAAAACCTGATTCTTGATCTTAGTTCTGTCAAAGTTTTATGACCTCCATGATGCCCTCAGTTTTATAATATGCTATTTTTTTGTTAAAGGGATATGAAACAAAATATGAATGTGTGTTATATATGATACAAAACTGAATTAGTGAGACAAGTAAACTCTTGTCTGAAGTGGAATTTTCAGCTTGTGTCTTCTGAGGCCAGACCATATGATTTCTAGTAATCACAAAAAAAACCCTGTTTTTTCAGCTAGAGGTCCCTTGCCGTTGATATAGGGAAATAAATGCTGCTGAGCAATTTAATCTCCTGTACCAACTTGCATCTCCATTTCCACATATGCCATGATTTTTGTTTCTTCTTTGCTATCCCCATCTATCATATTTGGATACACAATACATTCTTTAAAATTTAACATACTTCTCAAGATTATTCCTTTTGTCCTACTTTGCATAAAGATAAAGGACCATAAACACCAGTGGTTATTTGCACCCAGGTCCAAAGCTGCGCTCCTTTCTGTAGCATGGATAATATCAGAAATATTTAGTTTTGATTTTCTGGTCCACTTTGTACCTCCTGTTTCACTAAAGGATTATGGCTTGTATTACTGGATGTGAGGCCTTCAGCTGACAGACCCACTGTTCATCTTCCAGTGATGAGAGATTAGCTCATGTTTCTTTCGGACCTACAACACTTAGACCAATATTTTCTCTTACCAGAGCAACCACAGCACTCTGGAAGCCTTTGTGGTCCTAGCAACCAGAACCTGCTTATTTTCTTCTACAAATACTCATCAAATGCTAACCCCCTGTTGTCTTAGTCAGAGTTTATATTCCTGCATAAACATCATGACCAAGAAGCAAATTTGGGAGGAGGGTTTATCCAGCTTCCACATTCCACTTTGCTATTGATCACCAAAGGAAGTCCAGACTAGAATCAGGAACTGATGCAAAGGCCATGGAGGGATGTTTCTTATTGGCAGGATTTCTCTGCCTTGCTCAGCTTGTTTTTTAAATAGAACCCAATACTACTAGCCCAAAGAAGGCAACAACCACAATGAGCCCTCACTCTTGATCAATAATTGAGAAAATACTTTACGGCTGGATCTCATGGAGACATTACCTCACATGAAGTACCACTCTCCATGATAACTTCAGCCTGTGTCAAGTTGACACACAAAGCCAGCCAGTGCACCTGTTAAAACCGCCCTGATAGACACTACACTCCTTGATTATGCACTTTTGACTAATCTATATAATCAGCTAGAAGTTCCATCTTGTTTTTTTTCTTTAGGACCTCATAGGGACCTGAAAAGTATGTAGTCCATAATCTATCTGGCAATTTCAAAATCTGGCAATAAACTTATACCAAAGTAAATAACAAAAAAAAAAAAAAAAAAAAAAAAAAACTCCAGGTGCCCAGATTCAATCAAAAAAATTAAAAAATATGTAAAACAGAAAATATTTTTTACTCTTAAAGTTCATAATCCTACCCTACATGTATAATTTAGATGAACTTAAAAGACACAGAATGCAAAAGAAGGACACCAGGGAGCCAGGTGTCTCCACAGCCTTCCTGCTCAGGACACCAGGAAAGAGTAATCTCCCAGCCATGCTTTCACTTCTGAGAATGGAGGTGAGATCTCTACCTTCTCTCCAATATCCCTCTGGAGGGGACAACTAGGAGCACACAGGGCATACAATCAGGGGAGCAGCAGCTGGGACAGGAGTCTTCCTGTCACCATTTTCAACAGGGAGACAGGCAGCTCCACAGTCTTCTGTGCACAGACCCTGCCAGAAGAGTATTGGTCACTCAGGAGTACAGATAAAGGCTTATAGACCCACAAGAGGGACAATGTCCTGCCAGAGACAGGAAAAACAACTAAATCCAGAGATACCCAGATGGCAAAAGTCAAGCACAAGAATCCTACCAACAAAAACCAAGGCTACTTGGCAACATCAGAACCCAGTTCTCCCACCACAGCAAGTTCTGGATACTCCAACAAACCAGAAAAGCAAGAGATAGATTTAAAATTACATCTCATGATGCTGATAGAGAACTTCGAGAAGGACATAAATAACTCCCCTAAAGAAATGCAGGAGAACATGGGTCAGCAGATAGAAGGCCTTAAAGAATAAATACAATAATCACTTAAAGAAAACACAAACAAACAAGTGAAGGAACTGAACAAAACCATCCAGGATCTAAAAATGGAATTAGAAACAATGAAGAAATCACAAAGGAAGACAACTCTGGAAGTAGAAAACCTTGGAACAAAATCAGGTGTCATAGATCAACAACAGAATATAAGAGATAGAAGAAAGAGTCTCAGATGCAGAGGATAACATAGAAAACATGGACTCAACAGTCAAAGAAAATGAAAAATATAAAAACACTCCTAACCCAAAGCATCCAGGAAATTCAGGACACAATGAGAAGACCAAACCTGATCATCCACCATGATCAAGTAGGCTTTATCCCAGGGATGCAGGGTTGGTTCAATATATGGAAATCCATCAATGCAATCCACTACATAAACAAACTCAAAGAAAAAAACCACATGGTAATTTCATTGGATTCTGAAAAAGCATTTGACAAAATTCAGCATCCATTCATGCTTAAAGTCTTGGAAAGAACAGGAATTCAAGGCCCATACCTAAACATAGTAAAAGCAATATACAGCAAACCGGTAGCCAGTATCAAACTAAATGGAGAGAAACTTGAAGTAATCCCACTAAAATCTGGGACTAGACAGGGCTGCTCCCTTTCTCCTTATCTTTTCAATATTGTACTTGAGGTACTAGCTTGGGCAATTAGACAAATAAGGAGGTCAAAGGGATACAAATTGGAAAGGAAGAAGTCAAACTATCATTATTTGCAGATGACATGATAGTCTACCTAAGTGATCCAAAAAAACTCCACTAGAGAACTGCTACAGCTAATAAACAACTTCAGCAAAGTGGCAGGTTATAAAATCAACTCAAGCAAATCAGTGGCCTTCCTATAATCAAAGGATAACCAGGCTGAGAAAGAAATTAGGGAAATGACTCCCTTCACAATAGCCACAAACAGTATAAAGTACCTTGGGGTGACTCTTACCAAACATGTGAAAGATCTGTATGACAAGAACGTCAAGACTCTGAAGAAGGAAATGGAAGAAGACCTCAAAAAATGGGAAAATCTCCCATGCTCATGGATCGGCAGGATCAATATAGTTAAAATGGCCATTTTGCCAAAAACAATCTACAGATTCAATGCAATACCCATCAAAATCCCAACTCATTTCTTCACAGAGTTAGAAAGAGCAATTCTCAAATTCATCTGGAATAACAAAAAACACAGGATAGCTAAAACGATTCTCAGCAACAAAAGCAAATTCTGGGGAATCAGTATCCCTGACCTCAAGAAATACTACAGAGCAATAGTGTTAAAAACTGTATGGTATTGGTTCAGTGACCGGCAAGCAGATCAATGGAACAGGATTGAAGATCCAGAAATGAACCCACACACCTATGGCCACTTGATCCTCGACAAAGGGGCTGAAAACATCCAATGGAAAAAAGATAGCCTTTTCAACAAATGGTGCTGGTTCAACTGGAGGTCAGCATGCAGAAGAATGCGAATTGATCCATCCTTGTCTCCTTGTACTAAGCTCAAATCCAAATGGATCAAGGACCTCCACATAAAGCCAGACACTCTGAAGCTAATAGAAAAGAAACTGGGGAAGACCCTTGAGGACATCGGTATAGGGAGAAAGTTTCTGAACAGAACACCAATAGCATATGCTCTAAGAGCAAGAATTGACAAATGGGACCTCATAAAATTACAAAGTTTCTGTATGGCAAAGGACACCATCAAAAGGACAAATCGGCAACCAACAAATTGGGAAAAGATCTTCACCAATTCTACATCAGATAGAGGGCTAATATCCAATATATATAAAGAACTCAAGAAGTTAGACTCCAGAAAACCAAACAACCCTATTAAAAAATGGAGTACACGAGGCTTCCATATTGGTTCTTGGTCGCCAGAGAAATCAGACTGAGGTACACAAATATAACCAGAGACCAACATCGCAGCCCTGGGCTGATGGGGGGGCTGGGGGGACAACGGGGTGCAAACCCGGCAAGGAGGTTGTTTGCCCAGGCTGGCGCACGCACCGCCGGCATTTTGCCTATGGGAAGCCAGAGAGACCTAGCAGGCAAAACCAAACCAGCTAACAGGCATAGCCTGAGGCGGACATAGCAGGGGTCTCAGAAGGTCAGCCCCTGGACTGCCCCCAGGCCCTGGGCTGCTCAGTGGGCTATCTGTGTGCTGACCCGGCCAGGAGGTTGTTAGCCCAGCAGACTCTCCCAGCACTCTCAGGGAGCGCGTGCATGCCACCATCCTAGCCATCTGTCAGACCCAATTAACACTCACAGCTGAGGGGAACTTTGCTCAGACATTGGCCTGCCAGGCTTTTGCCTAGACTCAGGGCCTAAGCAGCTAGGCTGGCCTTGTGTGCACCATCCCGGTTGGGAGTTCCGCTGCCCAGGAGAGTGAGCAGCACGCAGAAAAGGTCCCTGCAGAATACAGCCTCAGCACTCCCTGAAGGAGCAAATGGGCACCATCTGGCTCACAGACACAATCTGGGGCAAAGAACACTAGGGCTGCAAGGGCACCCAAGAGGAGGAAAGCACATCAGCAATCTGCAACAGGGGAAACCCTGCCATCCAGTGTTGCAGAAATAGCCCTAGAGCCTCTCAGGAGGCTGAAACACCAGCCAGAGACAAGACCAATTGGCTTCAGAGAACAAGATGGCAAAGGGCAAGCTCAGGTACACGACTAACAGAAATCTAGGCAATATGGAAGCATCTGAACCAAACTCTCCAACATCAGCAAGTCCTGGTTATGCCAACACACCAGAGAAACAAGATTTGGATTTAAAATCACTGTTCATGATGCTGCTAGAAGAACACAAAAAGGACATGAATGAATCTCTTAAAGAAATACAGGGGAACATGAATAAGCTAGAAACCCGTATAATGGAAACACAAAAATCTCTTAAAGAAATGCAGGAGAATAAGGCCCAAGAGATAGAAGCCAATAAAGAAGAAAGGCAAAAAAAAATCTTAAAGAAATGCAAGAGAACTTGAGTCAACAGGCAGAAGTCATGAAAGAGGAAACACAAAAATCTCTTAAAGAATTACAGGAAAACACAAACAAACAAATGATGGAACAGAGCAAAACCATCCTGGATCTAAAAACAGAAGTAGAAACAACTAAGAAATCACAAAGGGAGACAACTTTGTAGATAGAAAACCTTGAGAAGAAATTAGGGGCCATAGATGCAAATATAAACAACAGAATACAAGAGATGGAAGAAAGAATCTCAGATGCCGAAGATACCATAAACCAGTGACTCAACTATAAAAGAAAAGGCAAAATGCAAAAAGCTTGTATCCCAGAACATCCAGGAAATCCAGGATACAATGAGAAGACCAAACCTAAGGATTATAGGTATAGATGAGAGTGAAAATTTATAACAGAAAGGACCAGCAAATATCTTCAACAAAATTATGGAAGAAAACTTTCCTAACTTAAAGAGAGAGGTGCCTATGAATCTACAAGAAGCCTACAGAACTCCAAACAGACTGGACCTGAGCAGAAATACCTCCCATCACATAATAATCAAAACCCCAAATGCACTAAACAAAGAAAAATATTAAAGGCAGTAAGAGAGAAAGGCCAAGTAACATATAAAGGAAGACCTATCAGAATCACAGCAGACTTTTCACCTGAGACTATGAAGGTTAGAAGATCCTGGGCAGATCTCATGCAGACTCTAAGAGAACACAAATGCCAGCCAAAACTACTATATCCAGCAAAACTCTCAATCACCATAGATGGAGAAACCAAGATATTCCATGACAAAACCAAATTTACACAATATCTTTCCACAAACCAAGCCCTACAAAGGATAATAGGAGGAAAACACCAATACAAGGAGGGAAACTTAACCCTGGAAAAAGCAAGATAGTAAGCTTTCATCAAACCCGAAAGAAGTTAACCAATCAAATTTTAAAAATAACATCAAAAATGACAGGAAGTAACAATCACTATTCCTTAATATCTCTTAACATCAATGGACTCAATGCCCCAATAAAAAGACATAGACTAACTGACTGGATATATAAACAGGACCCTACATTTTGCTGCTTACAGAAAACACACCCAAGGGTCAAAGACAAACACTACCTTAGAGTAAAAGGCTGGAAGACAATTTTACAAGCAAATGGTCTCAGGAAACAAGCTGCAGTAGCCATTTTAATATCAGATAAAATTGACTTTCAACCCAAAGTCTTCAAAAGAGACTCTGAGGGAGACTTCTGGCTGGTCAAAGGAAAAATACAACAAGAAGAACTCTCAATCCTGAACATGCTCCAAATGCAAGGGCACCCTCTTTCGTAAAAGAAACTTTATTAAAGCTCAAAGCACACATTGCACCTAACACAATAATTGTGGGTGACTTCAACACTGCACTTTCCTCAATGGACCGATCAGGATAACAGAAACTAAACAGAGACACAATGAAACTAATTGAAGCTTTGGACCAATTAGATTTAACAAATATATATAGAACATTCTATCCTAAAGCAAAAGAATATACCTTTATCTCAGCACCTCATGGTACCTTCTCCAAAATCGACCATATAATTGGTCACAAGACGGACCTCAACAAATATAAGAAGATTGAACTAATACCATGCCTCCTATCAGATCACTATGGAGTAAAATTGGTCTTCAATAGCAACAAAAACAACAAAAAACCCACATACACGTGGAAACTGAACAATATTCTACTCAATAATACCTTGGTCAAGGAAGAAATGAAGAAAGAAATTAAAAACTTTTTAGAACACAATGAAAATGAAGACACAACATAACCAAATCTATGGGACACAATGAAAGCACTGGTAAGAGGAAAACTCATAGCCCTGAGTGCCTCCAAAAAGAAAAAAATGGAGAGAGCATACATTACCAGCTTAATGACACACCTGAAAGCCCTGGAACAGAAAGAAACTATTTCACCCAGGAGGAGTAGAAGGCAGGAAATCATCAAACTCAGGGCCGAAATCAATCAAGTAGAAACAAAGAGAACCATACAAACAATCAACAAAACCAGGAGCTGGTTCTTTGAGAAAATCAACAAGATAGATAAACCCTTAGCCAGACTGACCAAAGGGGACAGAGAAAGTATCCAAATTAACAAACTTAGAAATGAAAGGGGAGATATAACAACAGAAACTGGGGAAATCCAAAAAATCATCAGATCCTACTACAAGAGCCTGTACTCAAAACAACTGGAGAATCTGGAGGAAATGGACAATTTGCTTAACAGATACCAAATACCAAAATTAAATCAGGACCAAATAGATCATCTAAATAGTCCCATAATGCCTAAAGAAATAGAAGGAGTCATAGAAAGTCTTCCAACCAAAACAAGCACAGGACCAGATGGTTCCACTGCTGGTGGGGTTGCAAATTGGTACAACCACTCTGGAAAGCAGTCTGGCGGTTCCTCCGAAAACTGGGCACCTCACTTCCAGAAGATCCTGCTATACCACTCCTGGGCATATACCCAGAAGACTCTCCACCATGTAATAAGGATACATGTTCTACTATGTTCATAGAAGCCCTATTTATAATTGCCAGATGCTGGAAAGAACCCAGGTATCCCTCAACAGAAGAGTGGATGCAAAAAATGTGGTATATCTACACAATGGAGTACTATTCAGCCATTAGAAACAATGAATTCATGAAATTCTTAGGCAAATGGATGGAGCTAGAGAATATCATACTAAGTGAGGTAACCCAGACTCAAAAGGTGAATCATGGTATGCACTCACTAATAAGTGGATATTAACCTAGAAAACTGGAATACCCAAAACATAATCCACACATCAAATGAGGTACAAGAAAAAAGGAGGAGTGGCCCCTGGTTCTGGAAAGACTCAGTGAAACAGTATTCGGCAAAACCAGAACGGGGAAGTGGGAAGGGGTGGGTGGGAGGACAGGGGAAGAGAAGGGGGCTTACGGGACTTTCGGGGAGTGGGGGGCTAGAAAAGGGAAATCATTTGAAATGTAATAAATTATATCGAATAAAAAAAAATGGAAAAATCTCCCATGCTCATGGATCGGCAGGATCAATATAGTTAAAATGGCCATTTTGCCAAAAGTAATATACAGATTCAATGCAATACCCATCAAAATCCCAACTCAATTCTTCACAGAGTTAGAAAGAGCAATTATCAAATTCATCTGGAATAACAAAAAACCCAGAATAGCTAAAAATATTCTGAGCAACAAAAGAAATTCTGGAGGAATCAGTATCCCTGACCTCAAGCAAAACTACAGAGCAATAGTGTTAAAAACTGCATGGTATTGGTACAGTGTCAGGCAGGCGGATCAATGGAACAGGATTGAAGATCCAGAAATGAACCCACACACCTATGGCCACTTGATCCTCGACAAAGGGGCTGAAAACATCCAGTGGAAAAAAAGCCTTTTCAACAAATGGTGCTGGTTCAACTGGAGGTCAGCATGCAGAAGAATGCAAATTGATCCATCCTCGTCTCCTTGTACTAAGCTCAAATCCAAATGGATCAAGGACCTCCACATAAAGCCAGACACTCTGAAGCTAATAGAAAAAAAACTGGGGAAGACCCTTGAGGACATCGGTACAGGGAGAAAGTTTATGAACAGAACACCAAAAGCACATGCTCTAAGATCAAGAATTGACAAATGGGACCTCATAAAATTACAAAGTTTCTGTATGGCAAAGGAAACCATCAAAAGGACAAATCGGCAACCAACAAATTGGGAAAAGATCTTCAACAATCCTACATCAGATAGAGGGCTAATACCCAAAATATATATAAAGAACTCAAGAAGTTAGACTCCAGAAAACCAAACAACCCTATTAAAAAATGGGGTACAGAGTTAAACAAAGAATTCTCACCTGAAGAACTTCGGATGGCCGAGAAGCATCTTGAAAAATGCTCAACTTCATTAGTCATTAGGGAAATGCAAGTCAAAGCAACCCTGAAATTTCACCTTACAACAGTCAGAATGGCTACGTTTAAAAATTCAGGAGACAGCAGGTGTTGGCGAGGATGTGGAGAAAGAGGAACACTCCTTCACTGCTGGTGGGGTTGCAAATTGGTACAACCACTCTGGAAATCAGTCTGGCGGTTCCTCCAAACACTGCCCACCTCACTTCCAGAAGATCCTGCTATACCACTCCTGGGCATATACCCAGAGGATTCCCCACCAATGTAATAAGGATACATGCTCTACTATGTTCATAGCAGCCCTATTTATAATTGACAGATGCTGGAAAGAACCCAGGTATCCCTCAACAGAAGAGTGGATACAAAAAATGTGGTATATCTACACAATGGAGTACTATTCAGCCATTAGAAACAATGAATTCATGAAATTCTTAGGCAAATGGATGGAGCTAGAAAACATCATACTAAGTGAGGTAACCCAGACTCAAAAGGTGAATCATGGTATGCACTCACTAATAATTGGATACTAATCTAGAAAACTGGAATACCCAAAACATAATCCACACATCAAATGAGGTACAAGAAGAAAGGAGGAGTGGCCCCTTGTTCTGGAAAGACTCAGTGAAGCAGCATTGGGCAAAACCAGAACAGGGAAGCGGGAAGGGGTGTGTGGGACGACAGGGGGAGAGAAGGGGGCTTATGGGACTTTTGGGGAGTGGGGTGTTAGAAAAGGTGAAGTCATTTGAAATGTAAATAAAAAATATGTTTTAAAAAAATGGAGTACAGAGTTAAACAAAGAATTCTCACCTGAAGAACTTCGGATGGCAGAGAAACATCTTAAAAAATGCTCAGCTTCATTAGTCATTAGGGAAATGCAAATCAAAACAACCCTGAGATTTCACCTTACACCAGTCAGAATGGCTAATATTAAAAATTCAGGAGACAGCAGGTGTTGGTGAGGGTGTGGAGAAAGAGGAACACTCCTCCACTGCTGGTGGGGTTTCAAATTGGTACAACCACTCTGGAAAGCAGTCTGGTGATTCCTCTGAAACCTGGGCACCTCACTTCCAGAAGATCCTGCTATACCACTCCTGGGCATATACCCAGAGGATTCCCCACCATGTAATAAGGATACATGCTCTACTATGTTCATAGCAGCCCTATTTATAATTGCCAGATGCTGGAAAGAACCCAGGTATCCCTCAACGGAAGAGTGGATGCAAAAAATGTGGTATATCTACACAATGGAGTACTATTCAGCCATTAGAAACAATGAATTCACGAAATTCTTAGGCAAATGGATGGAGCTAGAGAACATCATATTAAGTGACGTAACCCAGACTCCAAAGGTGAATCATGGTATGCACTCACTAATAAGTGGATATTAACCTAGAAAACTGGAATACCCAAAACATAATCCACACATCAAATGAGGTACAAGAAGAACGGAGGAGTGGCCCCTTGTTCTGAAAAGACTCAGTGAAGCAGTATAGAGCAAAATCAGAACAGGGAAGTGGGAAGGGTTGGGTGGGAAAACAGGGGGAAGGAAGGAGACTGATGGGACTTTTGGGGAGTGAGGGTCCAGAAAAGGGGAAATCATTTGAAATATAAATAAATATATCAATAAATTAAAAAAAGGATTATAAGTATAGAAGAGAGCAAAGACTTACAACTTAAAGAGACAGTAAATATCTTCAAAAAATTATAGAACAAAACTTCCATAGCCTAAAGAAAGAGATGCCCATGAACATACAAGAAGCCTACAGAACTCCAAACAAGCTGAACCAGAAGAGAAATTCCTCCATAATAATCAAAACACCAAATACACTAAACAAAGAAAGAATATTAAAAGCAGCAAGGGAATAAGGTCAAGTAACTTATAAAAGCAGACCTATCAGAATTACACCAGACTTCTTACCAGAGATGACAAAAGCTAAAAAATCTTGAGCAGATCTCATACAGATCCTAAGAGAATACAAATGCCTGCCCAGACTATTATACCCTGCAATAATCTCAATCACTATAGATGAAGAAACCAAGATATTCCATGATAAAACCAAATTCACACAAAATCTTTCCACAAATCCAGCCCTACAAAGGATAATAAATGGAAAATGACAACACATGAAGGGAAACTACACCTTAGAAAAAGCAAGAAAGATGTCTTGAAAGGATGAGAAATACTGTCTAACACCAAATGCCTAACTCTCCAATGACCCCAAGAAGTTAGAAATTTAGAAATGCTATTTCACTCCTATGAAGCCCTAAATACCTCAAATTCCAGACCCTGCCCTCTGCCAGTAAACAGGTAAAAGGTCACATTTCTTGTTGTTCCAGAGCCTGCTCTCTGTATGGAACTAAGTGAAAGCTTGTATGTGATTCTGGCCTAGTAAGATAACAGGAAATGAGTTGACCACTTATCTGGCTTCTATAAACTGCTTGCGCCATAGAAGGAAAGTCCTTGTGACCTATCTTAACTACAATCTGTCACCCCCGACCCTTGTGCAAATGCAGACTTCCAAGACTAAAGGAAACTGATTGGTCCATGGAGCATGGGCTTAGATGATTTGAAATGACTGGCCTAGAAACTATAGAGTGGTAAAAATCAATTGGCCTGCACTGCCCAGGCTTTCAATGCTAAGAACTGCTTGGCTTGCAGATGTGCAGCCTTTTTTGTAAACCCTATAAAAGCTGTCCTGATTCTGCATTCGGGGTCTGCAGTCCTCTACATTGTGTGGTGTACGATTGTAGGTCCCAGCACACTTGGAATAAAAATCCTCTTGCGGTTTGCATCAAGATCATTTCTTGTGAGTTATTTGGGGTGTCACCATTCTGGAGCTGGAGCATGGGGGTCCTCATTTTGAGGGTCTTTCAGTCTTCTTCCAACAACCCAAAAGAAGGTAACCACAAAAGCAAAAATATAACAGAAAGCAACAATCAGTATTTCTTTTTCTTTCTTTCTTTTTTTAACCAAACAACCAAACATTTTATTACCTCGTATAATCACATCTAGGTACATTTTAAATATTTTTAGTTGATGTATTATGCTATATGTATTCAGGAAATTAAATGAAGAGAAAAATTATCTGTAATGCAAGAGTTTTTAAAAATAATTTTGTTCTCCAGGGTTACATACCCTGGCAACAATTACTTTTGTAACTTAATCATACATTTTTTATTGTTACTGTGTTATTTTTGTAGGTAACTTTAAAAAACTAATGTTTTCTCTGCTGCTAGAAATCTACTTATCATAGAGCATTTTTATTGCATTAAAGCAGATAATTATCTTTATCAAAATATACCTATATGTTTGGAATGTGGCTCAGTTTTTTTTAAGTGTATTTTTTAATTCGAAATATTTTTTATTTACATTTCAAATGATTTCCCCTTTTCTAGCCCCCCACTCCCCAAAAGTCCCACAAGCCCCATTCTCTCCCCCTGTCCTCCCGCCCACCCCTTCCCACTTACCCGTTCTGGTTTTGCCGAATACTGCTTCACTGAGGCTTTCCAGAACAGGGGGCCACTCTTCCTTTCTTCTTGTACCTCATTTAATATGTGGATTGTTTTGGGTATTCCAGTTTTCTAGGTTAATATCCACTTATTAGTGAGTGCATACCATGATTCACCTTATGAGTCAGGGTTACCTCACTTAGTATGATGTTCTCTAGCTCCATCCATTTGCCTAAGAATTTCATGAATTCATTGTTTCTAATGGCTGAATAGTACTCCATTGTGTAGATATACCACATTTTTTGCATCCACTCTTCTGTTGAGGGATACCTGGGTTCTTTCCAGCATCTGGCGATTATAAATAGGGCTGCTATGAACATAGTAGAGCATGTATCCTTATTACATGGTGGGGAATCCTCTGGGTATATGCCCAGGAGTGGTATAGCAGGATCTTCTGGAAGTGAGGTGCCCAGTTTTTGGAGGAACCGCCAGACTGATTTCCAGAGTGGTTGTACCAATTTGAACCCCACCAGCAGTGGAGGAGTGTTCCTCTTTCTCCACATCCTCGCCAACACCTGCTGTCTCCTGAATTTTTAATCTTAGCCATTCTGACTGGTGTAATGTGAAATCTCAGTGTTGTTTTGATTTGCATTTCCCTAATGTCTAATGAAGTTGAGCATTTTTTTAAGATGCTTCTCTGCCATCCGAAGTTCTTCAGTTGAGAATTCTTTGTTTAACCCTGTACCCCATTTTTTAATAGGGTTATTTGGTTTTCTGGAGTCTAACATCTTGAGTTCTTTATATACATTGGATATTAGCCCTCTATCTTATGTAGGATAAGTGAAGATCTTTTCCCAATTTCTTGGTTGCCAATTTGTCCTCTTGATCGTGTCCTTTGCCTTACAGAAACTTTGTAATTTTATGAGGTCCCATTTATCAAATCTTGATCTTAGAGCATATGCTATTGGTGTTCTGTTCAGAAACTTTCTCCCTGTACCAATGTCCTCAAGGGTCTTCCCCAGTTTCTTTTCTATTAGCTTCAGAGTGTCTGGATTTATGTGGAGGTCCTTGATCCATTTGGATTTGAGCTTAGTACAAGGAGACAAGAATGGATCAATTTGCATTTTTCTACATGCTGACCTCCAGTTGAACCAGCACCATTTGTTGAAAAGGCTATCTTTTTTCCACTGGATGTTTCCAGCCCCTTTGTCGAGGATCAAGTGGCCATAGGTGTGTGGGTTCATTTCTGGATCTTCAATCCTGTTCCATTGATCTGCGTGCCTGTCACTGTACCAATACCATGCAGTTTTTAACACTATTGCTCTGTAGTATTGCTTGAGGTCAGGGATACTGATTCCCCCAGAATTTCTTTTGTTGCTCAGAATAGTTTTAGCTATTCTGGGTTTTTTGTTATTCCAGATGAATTTGATAATTGCTCTTTCTAACACTGTGAAGAATTGAGTTGGGATTTTGATGGGTATTGCATTGAATCTGTATATTACTTTTGGCAAAATGGCCATTTTAACTATATTGATCCTGCCGATCCATGAGCATGGGAGGTTTTCCCATTTTTTGAGGTCTTCTTCCATTTCCTTCTTCAGAGTCTTGAAGTTCTTGTCATAAAGATCTTTCACATGTTTGGTAAGAGTCACCCCAAGATACTTTATACTGTTTGTGGCTATTGTGAAGGGGGTCATTTCCCTAATTTCTTTCTCAGCCTGCTTATCCTTTGAGTATAGGAAGGCCACTGATTTGCTTGAGTTGATTTTATAACCTGCCACTTTGCTGAAGTTGTTTATCAGCTGTAGGAGTTCTCTAGTGGAGTTTTTTGGGTCACTTAGGTAGACTATCTTGTCATCTGCAAATAATGATAGTTTGACTTCTTCCTTTCCAATTTGTATCCCTTTGACCTCTTATGTTGTCGAATTGCCAGAGCTAGTACCTCAAGTACAATATTGAAAAGATAAGGAGAAAGGGAGCAGCCCTGTATAGTCCCTGATTTTAGTGGGATTGCTTCAAGTTTCTCTCCATTTAGTTTGATGCTGGCTACCGGTTTGCTGCATATTGCTTTTACTATGTTTAGGTATGGGCCTTGAATTCCAGTTCTTTCCAAGACTTTAAGCATGAAAGGATGCTGAATTTTGTCAAATGCTTATTCAGTATCCAATGAAATGACCATTGGGTTTTTTCTTTGAGTTTGTTTATGTAGTGGATTGCATTGATGGATTTCCGTATATTGAACCAACCCTGTATTCCCGGGATAAAGCCTACTTTATCATGGTGGATGTTCGTTTTGATGTGTTCTTGGATTCGGTTGGCAAGAATTTTATTGAGTATTTTTGCATCGATGTTCATAAGGGAAATTGGTCTGAATTTCTCTTTCTTTGTTGGATCTTTGTGTGGTTTTGGTATCAGCGTAATTGTGGCTTCGTAGAAGGAATTGGGTAGTGTTCCTTCTGTTTCTATTTTGTGGAATAGTTTGAAGAGTATTGGTGTTAACTCTTCTTTGAAGGTCTGATAGAATTCTGCACTGAAACCATCTGGTCCTGTGCTTGTTTTGGTTGGAAGTCTTTCTATGACTCCTTCTATTTCTTTAGGCATTATGGGACTGTTTAGATGATCTATTTGGTTCCGATTTAATTTTGGTATTTGGTATCTGTCAAGGAAATTGTCCATTTCCTCCACATTCTCCAGTTGTGTTGAGTACAGTCTCTTGTAGTAGGATCTGATGATTTTTTTGGATTTCCTCAGTTTCCGTTGTTATATCTCCCTTTTCATTTCTAAGTTTGTTAATTTGGATACTTTCTCTCTGCCCTTTGGTCAGTCTTGCTAAGGGTTTATCTATCTTGTTGTGCTTCCTCTTTAACATCTTCTACCTGTTGACCCATGTTCTCCTGTATTTCTCTAAGGGAGTTATTTATGTCCTGCTTTATGTCTTCCATCAGCAATATGAGATGTGATCTTAAATCTAGCTCTTGCTTTTCTGATGTGATAAAGTATGCAAGATTTTCTGTTGCTGGAGAACTGGGTTATGATGATGCCATGTTGCCTTGGTTTCTGTTGGTAATAATCTTGCATTTGCCTTTGGACACCTAGTTATCTCAGATGTTAGTTGGTCCTGCTGTCTCTATCTTCTCTGTCCTGCAGGCCTGTATTTCTGTACTTTTGGTATTCTCTTTCTTTCCAATGCCCTGCAAACAGCTGATTCTCCAGGAATTATCAGGTGATGGGGTCTCCCCTCTGGCAGACTTGGCAAGAGTCAAATGTCCTGCAGGCTGCTAGTTCTCAAATTATCTACTGGCAACAGGTTTCAAGTGCTCTGTTGATGCTGGTTCTCGAATGCTACACATCTGCCTGTTCAAATGCCCTGCTACTGCTGGTTCTCAAGTGCCCTGCTCCTGCCAATTCTCAAAAGCCTTGCTCCTGTCAGTTCTCCAAAGAGTATCAGGATGTAAGGTCTTCTCCATGCCAGATGTGGCACAGGTCTTCTACATCAGATGGAAAGGGGCAGAGACAGGAGAGGAGGGAGGGTTAGAAGTGGCAGACAGGGAGTGGTGATCTGGAGGTTGCTGGGCAGTGAGTCCCAGAGCAGAGCACCTCTGGGCCTCAAGGGGTTGGCAGTGATTCTTACTTAATGCCCTGCTCCTGTTGGTTCTCTAGAAAGTATCAGCTCAACATCCTTAATCATAAGGGAAATGCAAATCTAAACTACCCTAAGATTCTGCCTCACCAGTTAGAATGGCTCCAATCAAAACCTCAGGGGACAGCAGGTGCTAGAGAGGACATGGAGAAAGAGGAACACTCCTCCATTGCTGGTGGGATTGCAAGCTGATAAAATCATTCTGGATATCACTTTGGTGGCTTATCAGAAAATTGGACATAGTACTACCTGAGGACCCAGCTATACCACTCCTGGGTATATATACTCAGAAGATGCTCCAAAATGTAATAAGGACACATGTTCCACTATATACATGGCAGCCTTATTTGTAATAGCCAGAAGCTGGAAAGAACGCAGATATCCCTCACAAGAGTAATGGATAAAAAAAAAAAAAGTGGTACATTTACACAATGGAATACTAACCAGCTATTAAAAACAATAAATTCGTGAAATTCTTAGGCAAATGGATGGAACTAGAAAATATCTTTCTGATTGAAGTAACCCAATCATAAAAGAACATACACCATATGTACTCACTGTTAAGTGGATATTAGCCCAAAAGCTCAGAATACCCAAGGTACAACTCACAGACCACATGAAGTTAAAGAAGGAACAGTGTGGGATACCTTGATTCTTCTTAGAAGGTGGATCAAAATACCCATGGCCCAGAGCCAACCAATAGACTGAGAATAGGGCCCACAATGGAAGAACTAGAGATAGGACCCAAAGAGCTGAAGTTTTTCATCCCCATAAAAAGAACAATAATATGTACCAACAAGTAGCCTCAGAGCTCACAGGGGCTAAAACTCCAACCAAAAAATACATATGGAAGGATACATGACTCTAGCATGTATAGTGTAGCAGAGGATGGCCTTTTCAGACATCAATGTGAGGAGAGGCCTTTGGTCCTGTGAAAGCTCAATGCCACACTATAGTAATTCTTGGTCAGGAAAGTGGGATAAGAGGAGGTAAGCAGGAAGGATGGATAGGACAGGAGGTTGTTGGAGCGTAACAAGGAAAGTTGATACCACTTGAAATTTAAATAAAGCAAACATCAAATAAAATAAAATTTGAAAAAGAAGGCATTTTGAAGAGAAACACAAAAGTCAGACTCTCAAAATTCATGTGCTCATGGACATTGATAGATCTCGTTGCAAAATCTAAGTACACTCATCAAATTTTAAAAATTAGAGACACAGTGAACTCGATATTCATAGTGAGGACTCAGCTAATTGAAGAGCAATTTAGCAGTCTTCTTTTGTGAAGGTTTATTTGTTTAGTAAACAATTTATATAACCTGAAGAAATTAATAAGAACTAGGATTTTAAAATGTATGTAATTAAGTCTTAAACACTGAGAAAAGTGTTTAAAAAGAATATTTGCAAGATACAACATTTGTGCAAGCATTATAAATTTCACTGACTAAAGAAATGCAGCTCTTCCTTGTTCTTCTATTTGCCTTCTAATTAAGGAGAGTTTGTCAACAGAAGGAGCAGTTCTCCACCACAGAACATTTACACAAGGAGTCCCCAAAAAGGAGATGGTAAAGCCCTAAGTATCACAGCTTCAGACATACTACAGTCAGCATTTGTATGACAAGACCCATTTCTCTCAAATTTTTACAAAAATTAATGCTTTAATTAACCAATTGAAGAAGAGGTAACAAACTGAAAAGGTTGCAAAAAAAATGATCCATGCCAATAAGAAAAATATTTCCCCCCAAATGATTTTTTTTCCAGTGGCTCTCAGCTTCTGCTCTGAACTCTTTCCAGTTCATCAGAGTGTTCCTAAGAATTGTTATCTCCACATTCTTCTTCCTAAGGGTTGTCCTGCATGGCTCTCTGCAGGAGTAGCTTAAGAGTCTTCCTTCTGAAGTTTCGGTGCCTAATGGAGCCAACAAGGAAGTAAATGATGGGGTTGGCACAGCTGTTAACACAGGATAAGAATTGTGTATCATAAAAAAATGAATCACAATTGTTAAAATAATGTAAATCACCCATCAATTGGTGGAGTAGCCAATGGATCCCAAAGGGAAGACCAAAAATCAGGAAGACCAAGACAGTGAATGCAATGGTTATATACAGCCTGGTCACAGGAATCCGCTGTGAGCCACAGAAGATCCTGACAAGCAGGATGAGACTGGACCCACAAAGAACCACAAATGAAACAATTGAAAATACACTAGCGATTAAATAAAACATTCTACACCAATAAATGTCAAAACCATTAAACATTAAGTCACATGCCTTTCTTTCCAGGATACCCAATAATAGGGACATAGCCCAAAGCACAAAACATGTGATAGCTGATGTGTGTCTTGAATGATTACCGCGATACCAAATGAGCCATATTACAGACATGCCGTGCTCAATGCTAATGGTGCTGAGAATGCTCAGACCAGAATGATAAGCAAATGTTTGCACAATTTGAAAAACCAAAGGGAATTCAATGAAAATGGAGTAGAAGAAGTAAATGGCATCGAGAGGACAAAATACAAACTGAGAGCACAGGAAGAGAAAGTCAGCCATAGCCAGGTTGAGAATGTAGACAGAGAAGGCATTCCTATGCATACGGATGCCCAGGAACCACAGGACTATGGCATTGAGTCCCATCCCAACCAGGGAAATGATGATGGAAAGCAAATTCATGGCTTGGTTCTTGATGTCACAATATGAAGTATTAGTGTAGTAGTTTCCATTCAGCATTGTGATGTTAGTTTTCCAGGCTGCAGTGCTTAGATTCTTGCTTAGGAAATCTCCACTCATGTTCCTAACAGTAAAACAAAATAAAAATACTTGAGAACATGCTTTGGACTCTCTGATTCAGGAAGATGCAGCTATGTGGTAATAACTGCCTTGGTTTATAAGTAGGAGAAACAGGACTCTAAAAGTTAAATAATATATTTACATCAGTATTTCTGGAGCCTTTATTAATTTAATTTTCTGGAGCATTAATTAAAATGAACTTGGTATTTATTTGGGTTCTCTATAGCCTATGATTTTTAATGGTATGAGAGTAGTTCATGACACCCATATAGGACCTCAGGGTATCAGGCTGTGTCAGAGTGAAACACAACTCTGAACCTTTCTTTTTTTTTTTTCATACGGATGGTTCCTGCTGCAGGAACTCAGAAGCCAGAAACATGACAAACAGCTGCTCCTAGTTTGGGCAGGGGGAGAAGTCATCAAATGGGAAAAAATAAAATTCGTGAATGGCAGTCATGAATGGAATGCCAAGTCATACTAAGACCAGTTTGAAAAGAACCAGACTTATATGCTAGTGTGACTTAGTCTTCATTTCAGATTGAAACTTAAAAGAAGAAAAGTCTTTGAGGACATTAAGGATACACATACATATATATCACATATTAGTTACATTTGTATTATCAAAGAAGAAGAAAACTAAATTAAGTAAATGGCCTTTGACTCAAGAAGATTGCTGGGCATGGATGACCTAAGATATGGATTGGAAATAAAGTAGAAATAACAAGAAAATCTCAGTTTTGATGATTACATTTTTTTGTCTAGTAGTTTGGTTTACATACATTAATATTTATTACAGTACACAAATGGTAACATTTTAAAGCTAATATTGCTGATTCTTGAAAAATCAATCTGCACTAGATTTTAAATAGCATCTATAGACTTACTCTTTCTGAGCCTGAAGGACTAAGTTATTAAATCATTAAGGATGACCTGATTTTCTCATAAAATTACAAGCTGCATTTCTATGGCATAGCTCCAATTATGAGAAAAAAGGTTATACTTTTTACTTTTCTAAATTAAACCTAAGAAAGAATGCAAAAACAACAGTGGCTTTTGAATGAGGATAAATCAATTTTTTTTTTTATCGTTCACTGAACTGTCAGCTAATAAGCAGAAAATTGACAGAAGAATCCTGTACATTCTTTGTGGTCTGTACAGAAGACTGGGCTTTATTTAGTGGCTTGATTTCCCTGGCTTGCTCAGGGGAACTCAGAAAAATCATCGTCCTTGTACTGTGCTTCCTTTTTACAAAGGATTCACTAAACAGACTTAACTTGATGAAGGAAATCATGAAGAATAGGCCTAATGTAGGTGTAAAGTGTCATCCAAATCTAGAGATGGTTAATCAGATTTTAATTTAACCAGATACACTTAATACTTTATAACTATTTTTTTAAATATTTTTATTTTCTATATTCTTTGTTTACATTCCAAATGATTTCCCCTTTCCCAGATCCCCCCTCCCCATATGTCCCATAAACCTTCTTCTCTCCATCCATTCTCCAATCACCTCTGTCCTTTTTCTCTGTTATTATATACCCCTCCAAAGCTAGATCAATACTTTCCATGATAAGGACCCTCTCCATACTTCTTCATGGGAGTCATTTGTTTTCTGATTTGTACTTTGGGTATTCAGGGCTTCTGGGCGAATTAATATCCACTTATCAGAGATTGCATTCCATGTGCATTATTTTGTGATTGGGTTACCTCACTTAGAATGATATTTTCCAGATCAAACCATTTGCCTAAAATTTTTGTGAATTCATTGTTTCTAATTGCTGAGTAGTATTCAATTGTGTAAATATACCACATTTTCTGTATCCATTCCTCCTTTGAGCGGCATCTGGGTTCTTTCCAGCTTCTCGCTATTATAAATAAGGCACATCTCTGCCATCCGAATTTCTTCAGGTGAAAATTCTTTGTTTAGATCTGTACCCAATTTTTAATAGGGTTATTTGGTTTTCTGGAGTCTAACTTCTTGAGTTCTTTGTATATATTGGATATTAGCCCTCTATCAGATGTAGGGTTGGTGAATAACCTTTCCCAATTTGATTGTTGCCATTTTGTCCTTTTAACAGTGTCCTTTCCCTTACAGAAACTTTGTAATTTTATGAGGTCCCATTTGTCAAATCTTGATCTTACAGCATAAGCTATTGGCGATCTGTTCAGGAACTTTTCCCCTGTGCCCATGTTCTCAAGAGTCTTCCCCAGTTTCTTTTCTATTAGTTTCAGTGTGTCTGGTTTTACATGGAGGTCCTTGATCCACTTGGAGTGAAGTTTAGTACATGGAGATAAGAATGGATCAATTCGCATTCATGTGCATGCTGACCTCCAATTGAACCAGCACCATTTGTTGAAAAGGCTATCTTTTCTCCACTGGATGTTTTTTATCTCCTTTGTCGAAGATCAAGTGACCATAGGTTTGTGGATTCATTTCTGGATCTTCAATTCTATTCCATTGGTTCACTTGTCTGTCACTGTGCCAATACCATGCAGTTTTTAACACTATTGCTCTGTAGTATTACTTGAAGTCAGGGATACTGATTCCTCTAGAATTTCTTTTGTTGTTGAGAATAGTTTTAGCTATCCTAGGTTTTTTGTTATTCCAGATGAATTTGAGAATTGCTTTTTCTAACTCTGTGAAGAACTGAGTTGGAGTTTTGATGGGGATTGTGTTGAATCTATAGATCACTTTTGGCAAGATGGCCATTTTAACTATATTAATCCGGCCAATCCATGAGCATGGCAGATTTTTCCATTTTCTGAGGTCTTCTTTGATTTCCTTCTTCAGAGACCTGAAGTTCTTGTAGTACAGATCTTTCACTTTTTTGGTTAGAGTCACAGCAAGATACTTTATATTGTTTGTGGCTATTGTGAAGGGTGTCATTCCCTAACTTTTTTCTCAGCCTGCTTATCCTTTGAGTATAGGAAGGCAACTGATTTGCTTGAGTTGATTTTATAACCAGCCAC